>NW_021820881.1:0-146926 GCF_901001135.1 Rhinatrema bivittatum | reverse complement strand
AGGAGAACTGTTCTATCAACTGGTAACTGAACCTGCAGGGAGGGGGTAGTACTGGACCTGGTACTTTCCAATGGCGTCAGTTTTCTCATGTTGTAGTGGATAATCATTAGGGATCCAGTGGTCACCAGATGATGTGCTTCAATATTAGGGCGCAAAAGATGGTTAGGTTCATTCAAAGGCAAGGATCCTAGACTTCAGTAAAGCTAACTTTCTTAAAATGGTGCATACCTCAGAGAGTCATTAGCAGGATGGAAAATCTAGGGTAAGTAGAAGGTAGTACAAAACTAAAAGGACATATCAAAAGAGCAATTAATCTTTTTGTTAGGAAAATAAATAAAGGAAAAATTAAAAAGAGGCTCTATGGTTTTCTAAAGAAGTAATTTAAAAGGTAAGGAAGAAAAAGTTAGCATTCATAAACTACAAGAGATCACAATACCTACAAAAAATTAAGAGAAGCTGGGAAAGTAGTCAGGAATCAAAAATTGAAATAGAAAAAAAATAGCAAATTCTGTAAAATGGGAAGACAACATTTTTTTTTAGATATGTTAATGATAGAAGGAAGTGCAAAAGTGGCATTCTGAGATTCAGAGGTGAAGGAGATGAATATGTAGAGGCTGATGAGGAAAAAGCAAAATTGTTTAACAAATATTTCTGTTCAGTGTTCACTGTGGAAGGGCATGGAGCATGACCACATACAATGAGCACAAATAAGATTAAAAGTGAGGTAGACCTCAGTCGATTTTCAGAACAATGTGTTCATGACGAACTTACTAAAATTAAAGTAGATAAGGCAATGGGGCAAGATGGGATACATCCAAGGGTACTAAGGGAATGTTATGACTTTGTTGGAAATTGTGAACCCTGGGCTGAGATGAGAGATGTCTCTGCCCACAGGGAGGAGCCCTGTGGGCCTCAAAATCAGTGAGCGTGGTCTCAGCGACGTAGGACACAACTGTAAAGTGCTTTTAGGAGAAAAGATAATGCATAACCCAAGGAGCGGGAAATGCAATAAGACAGTTCTTGAGCAAGATGTACTCAAGGTAGTACTGTAGATGAGAAGGTCCGGTAGTGGCTGCAGCGCAGGGTACACCAGGAGATTCCTGTAGGCTGGTGGAGACACCTCCAAGAACAGATCCGGTAGTGGCCCACAGTGTGGGGTATGCCGAGGATAGCTGTTCAGTAGATGAAGTAGCAGAGATCTGGAGATACCGGAACCAGGTAGAGGATCTTGAGTAGTGGTAACAATACCCTGTAGCTCAGGAGAGGCAGAAGAGGTATGCTGATGAACAGTAGTGGCCCAAGGAACGGGGTACATCATGGAATTCCAGCAACGTACAGCATAGGAAGCTGAAGAAGGTACTCACAGAAGGAAGTTCCAGGAACGGAACCCGAGGGTTGGGTTAAGTGAAGTCCAAGGCAGAAAGGCCCTCCGAGGAGCGGATAGCCGAGACACAGAAGGGCCCCGTGGAGCGGATACCCAGTGCGTCCCAATGCCACGAGTAGATACTGGAACAGAAGTTCCCAATGTGGAGCGGATTTAACAATGAGCGAACTCCTTGCTAACTTGTCTTAGCCATGGGCCGGTCAGCTTAAGTATACCAGTAGGTTAACGTTGTTACTATTTTAGTTTGATAAGGAATAATTCACAGACACAAATTGATATTTATTTATTTATTTATTTATTTATTTTTATTTATTAAAGTCTTTTCTATACCGTCGTTTGGTGGGGACCGTCACAACGGTTTACAGTAAGGCACAAAAAGTAATGATTCTATGATTTGTTCATTTACATAGGTGCCATAAGGTTCAGTAACATACTTTGTTATCAATGTTTGTTGTTAAATGTGATTAATCATGTCCATGTCTTTCTCAGTTTTAAGTATAGAATTAATTTCACAAATGTAACTTATCCATTAGTGATGGTGCGCTATATATTAAAAACTACACACTTAGGGGTAGATTTTAAAAATTTGGGCGATCGTGTACATTTGTTCGTGCACCAGGCGCGAACAAAGTACGCTGGATTTTATAAGATATGCGCGTAGCCGCGCGTATCTTATAAAATCCGGGTCGGCTCGCGCAAGGGGGTGCACATTTGTGCAACCTGCGTGCACCGAGCCCAGCGCGCACTGCCTGTTCCCTCCGAGGCCGCTCCGATTTCAGAGCGGCCTCGGAGGGAACTTTCCTTCGCCCTCCCCCCACCTTCCCCTCCATTCCCCTACCTAACCCACCCCTCCGGCCCTATCTAAACCCCCCCCACCTTTGCGCACACCGGCCAGCAGCGGGTCCCGGGGGCTGGTCCAGAGGCCGCAGCCACGCCCCCAAAACCCCCAGGCGGAAACCACGCCCGCGTCGCCGCCCCTGACATGCCCCCGACACGCCCCTTTTAGAAAGCCCCGGGACTTACGCGCGTCCCGGGGCTTTACGCGCGCCAGCGGCCTATGTCTCTGAGATGCCAATTATGTCTATGTCATCATTCACTGCTTTACATTCTAATTCTCCCATCTTACTTCTTAGACTTCTGGCATTAGCATACAAACATTTCAAAGTTTGTTTTTTGTTTGTATTTTCATTCTGCTTTTTAATTGATAGGGATAAGTTAGAATTTTTTAGCTCAGGTGAGTTTTTAGTTACGGGCACTTGGACTATTTTTCTAATTATTGGAACCTCACTGTCGAGATGCCCTAATTCTAATGCATCATTAGTATCCTTTAAAGATACCTCTCTCCGAACCATGTGCTGCTGAGCGACTGTCGGCTTTCCCCTTTGTTCTAGTTTAAAAGCTGCTCTATCTCCTTTTTAAAGTTAGCACCAGGAGTCTGGTTCCACCCTGGTTAAGGTGGAGCCCATCCCTTCGGAAGAGACCCTCTTCCCCAAAGGTTCCCCAGTTCCTAACAAAACTGAATCCCTCTTCCTTGCACCATTGTCTCATCATGCATTGAGACTCCGGAGCTCTGCCTGCCTCTGGTGACCTGCGCGTGGAACAGGGAGCATTTCAGAGAATGCTACCCTGGAGGTTCTGGATTTAATCTTTCCTAAGAGCCTAAATTTGGCTTCCAGAATCTCCCTCCCACATTTTCCTATGTCGTTGATACCCACAT
Organism: Rhinatrema bivittatum; assembly: GCF_901001135.1. Taxonomy (NCBI): domain Eukaryota; kingdom Metazoa; phylum Chordata; class Amphibia; order Gymnophiona; family Rhinatrematidae; genus Rhinatrema; species Rhinatrema bivittatum. The sequence goes on along the minus strand of NW_021820881.1, from coordinate 143,825 downwards.
GTATCACGACAGCCGGCTCCTCCCCAGCACTGTCTAAAATCCTATCTAGGTGACGCATGAGGTCCGCCACCTTCGCACCAGGTAGGCATGTTACCAGGCGATCCTCACACCCACCAGCCACCCAGCTATCTACATTCCTTATAATCGAATCACCAACTATGACGGCCAACCTAACCCTTCCCTCCTGGGCAGTAGGCCTTGGGGAGATATCCTCAGTGCGAAAGGACAATGCATCACCTGGAGAGCAGGTCCTTGCTACAGGATCCTTTCCTGCTGCACCTTTGATGCTTTCCCATCATGAGACCTTTTTCCTCAAAGGCAGCACCAGGGTTGCCAGTCTGAAATGTTGGGACTTGACTACAGTAGGATTGCATTCTACAGATGCTTCTAAAAATCATTGAGATGAATTAAGTAAATAAGGTGATGACATATTCAGTAGTTGACCATCAAAACAAGAGAAATGATAAGGAAAAGATTTACATAAACTTGGATCAATAGGTTGAGACTCATTCCATGCATTATCAAGAGGTAAAATCCAATTCAAAACACCACGAGGATATACAACCACATTATGAAGTTGAATACCAATGTTAACTATAGGATAAGTAACAGTATGTTCACACTGCCATGGAAGCAAGCTACCAATTGTACAACCAGTAAAAGAACAAGAAGGAACACTAACAGTCCACCAGTCTAAATTTTCAAGAGCAAATTAACTCCTGTCTTTCGATAGTAGATGGATGCCATATAGGCTCATCTGGTTTTTGTGACTGATCTTGTGCCTGCCTTCATGTGGTAACTGCTGCTATAAATACTTTAGCTCGTTTATCCACCTTGTTGTTCCAATATGATTCCTTATCTTGATTCTTCTGATGTGCCTTTTCATGTCTAACATGTAAAATCCCTGGATGTTTACTTGCCCAAGTATACAAATATTCCCATTGTTTTCACTGAGCTAATTCTTTCCCATCTATGGTATGCCATCCATGTTTTGCCCAATCTAATATCCAATATTGTAGGCCCTTAGCCACATAATCACTGTCTGTATATACATACAGTGCTGGAGGTGGATTAGGATAGAACTGTAAAGCCTGTTTAACTGCTTCAACTTCTGCATTTTGAGGGGATACATGTGTGTGTATTTTTCCTTTTATCTCAGCTCCAGCCAAATTTATGGCTGCATACTGAGTACGTCTTACCCCTTTTTCCCATACGGAACTACCATCAGTTAGCCAAATGTGTGGATGTAAATCTGCAGTATCAATCTCTGCTAATAATGGAGCTACTTTACACTGTGATATGTGAGTATCTTCTAATTCTCCCTTTTTCAATAAGTGCATGTGCCATCAAATCAGGTTTGTTTATTGTTTCACTAGTAACTCCTCTGTTAAGCAAAATAAGAGTCCATTGTGCTAATCTAGTTCCTGAAACTCTACCTCCTACCAACTGACCTGACAAAATATACTTCAAAGGACTATGCAGACACTGACTTGTTATAGGAGCTGTACCTGTCAGTGGTTCAAAAGTCTGAACTGCCCATACTGCAGCCAAGCCACAAGGATCAAAATGTAATTCTGTGCCCTGCAATTTCTGTGAATATGCAACTGGCACCAATTTAGCATCTTCATTTCTCTGTAAAAGCACAGCAGCAAGAGCTACATCGGATGTTGAAAGTCCAGTACCAAATGGCTTAGAACTATCTAGGAATTTAAGTGCTGGAGCTCTTAGCGCAGCTTGTTTTAATTGAGATAAAGCTTGTTTCATGCGCAGGTTCCAACAGCGGACGTTCAGGGAACACCACTGCCACCACACTTATGGAGCATTGGACAAATACAACACGCGACCTAATACGTGCTTCCCTCACCACATCCACGTGGAAATCGTATTGCCGAGGCTATGAAGTAGTCGCCAAGTTCCTCCATGAGAGAGGCTGGAAGCAGGGCCCAATAAGCGAGGACCTACTAGCCAGTTATATTGCAGCTGCAAAATCGCGTGGAGCATCAAGACTCACCGTTCACAAATGTATGGCAGGATTTGCCTTTTTCATTAAAGCTCGTGGATGGGGAGATCCCACCAAATCATTCCTTCTCAAAAAAATGATGACGGGATGGGCGAGAAAAGACATGACAACCACCGATAGAAGACATCCCATCACACACCATGCTCACTAAGTTATGGACACAATTGCCTGCCATTTGCGCTTCGCCTTTTGAAACCAGGCTATTCAGGCTAGCATTTACCTTGGCATTCTTTGGCGCCTTCAGAGTGAGCGAACTGGTGGCTGCTAACAAGGATGACTGCGGAACCAGCGGGTTACTTTTCAAAAACGTCATTTACACCCCTACAAAAATCACGCTGACTATTCACAAATCAAAAACGGACCAGGCTGCTCGGGGCACGACCATCTCGCTTAACAAAGTTCCTGCCTGCTTTACATGTCCAGTACGTAACATGAAAAAATATCTTGACATCCGCCCTAACGGTGGAGCTCACTTGTTAATACATGCGAACGGCACGCCTCTCACTAGGTTCCAATTCTCCGCATACTCCGAGCTGCCATACATCAGATTAAAATGGACCCTAAACTCTTCACCACTCACTCGTTCCGCATTGGGGCCGCCACAAGTGCGGCAATTGCTGGGCTGCAAACTGAAGCGATCAAGAAAATTGGTCGCTGGCGTTCCAATGCCGTTCACTCCTATGTGCGATTGGACAGAGCTAACACAGTTCACAACACCTGTTAATTATTTAATCTTATTTTTCAGATGCCCGTCACCGTATTGCTTGGATTGTGGGACACTCTTACGTCCGATGGGCTGCAAAACGGGCTCGTGAACGAACTTACAGAACTCACTTGGGGCTCGCGCCTAAGGGCTGGCATATCGAATGGATGGGCAAGCCTGGAATGCTTTGGGAACAATTATTGCCCTCCCTACAACAACTTAAAGAAGTCAGAGCTCCTCCCACCATCTTAATAATTCACCTAGGAGGCAATGACTTGCTTACTATTACAGGGCGATGCTGCATCCAGCGTGTAAAGAGCGACCTCACCTCCATCTTATATCTATTCCTGAGTACAACGGTCTGTTGGTCAGATATCATTCACAGACCAAAATGGAAACTGTCAAAGCTGTGGGGTCGTGGGAGGAAGAAAATTAACAGACAGATAGGAGTCTGGTTGCAAAAAGTGGGAGGATTGCAGATACGCCATCAGTGGGCTGACGACATGTCCCCAGGTCTATTCAGACATGACTTGATACATCTTTCAGATATCGGATATGACATTTTCAATACAACCATACAAGATGTCATCAAGACCCTAGCCCCATAAAAATGGCCGCAGCTTTGAATTAGTGGGGGACACGAGGCAAGGGTACTTCCCTACCTCGTGTTTTGGCGGGTACCCGGGCCGGTGCAGGTGGATTACATGTGGTGCTGGTGTCATCACGCCTCGGCGGGGTAGCCGTGTGGGCCGGGAGGTGTATGAGGCGATGGCCCCCTTGCTCAGGAACAAGGCGGGGGGCCCTTATCGTCTGGCTGCCTTGCTTGGTCCATGCGGCGGGCAGCAGTAGAACCCCCTCCCCTGCCGGCGCGGGTATTTTTTATAAAAGTTATAACGTTATGTTTAAATAAAAGCTGCGGCCAATTTTATACCAACAACTGAGTCCGTCTAATCAACTGAAAGGTATTACAACAAAAGGGTAACGGTGTAGACGCTTAATGGAACTACTCTTAATATAACTGGAGACGAGCGACAAAGAGCAAGTAGCAGCTGCTAACGTCAAGGTGGGCTCGGGGCAATACCTCGGGCCCACCCATGACGGCAGCGCACGCACGAGCGAGAGCGGCAGGGAAGGCTCAGCAGGGGGGGGGGGGGCGGGCCAAGCCGGTGATGGGTAGGGCGCGCCAATGGCGCCCTGGGATGACATCCATGGCCCTATAAAGGGGCCGCAATGCGGCAAAGCGCTCCTTTTGAATCCCCAGCCCAGAGAAAGCAACCCACCCACCCACCCAACGTTTCTGCCATACGTTCAGATAGAGATCATTGTTAGTCAGAAATTTCTGTATTTCTGTTCATTTTTGGGTTTGTCGCAGCTGATGGGGGCGGGTACCCGGGCCGGTGCAGGTGGATTACATGTGGTGCTGGTGTCATCACGCCACGGCGGGGTAGCCGTGAGGGCCGGGAGGTGTATGAGGCGATGGCCCCCTTGCTCGGGAACAAGGCGGGGGGCCCTTATCGTCTGGCTGCCTTGCTTGGTCCATGCGGCGGGCAGCAGTAGAACCCCCTCCCCTGCCGGCGCGGGTTTTTTTATAAAAGTTATTACGTTATGTTTAAATAAAAGCTGCGGCCAATTTTATACCAACAACTGAGTCCGTCTAATCAATTGAAAGGTATTACAACAAAAGGGTAACGGTGTAGACGCTTAATGGAACTACTCTTAATATAACTGGAGACGAGCGACAAAAGAGCAAGTGGCAGCTGCTAACGTCATGTTCTGGACCGCATTCCCACTGAGATTTCTTCTTTAACAGTTTGTTCATTGGGGCTGCTTTTTGTGCATATTGAAAAAATGTACAATCTCAAAAAATTAAATCCTCCTAATAGAACTCTAAGAGAATGAGCATCAGTTGGAGCAGGAGCTTCTACTAATGCTGTGACCTTTCTCTGATCAGCTTTTCTTCCTTCTTTACCTATAAGAGTACCCAAGTACTGCATTTGTTCTTGAACTAGCTGAGCCTTCTCCAGGTTAACCTTAAAACCTGTTTTTTGAATAAGCTCTAGTACCTTTTCTGTCCTCTCTTGTACTTCCTGTTTATTAACACCTGTAATAATATTATCATCCACATATGAATATACATGATCTTTGTCTGACTTCTAATTATTTATTTAACAGTTTTAATATACCGAAGTTCTAGCAACAAAGTTAGACAGCATTTGAGTTTCATGTGCATGAGCTATTGCAGGTACATTGTGAAATCCCTGAGGAACTCTACAAAAATGTATTGTTTATTAAAATTGGAATGCAAAGTGCTTCTGACTCTCATATTGAATGGGGATTATTGAAAAAAAACAGTTTACCAAATCTATCACTGAAAACCATTTGCATCGATCTTGAATCTTTTGTACCCATTCTGTAATATTAGCTACTACTGGTGCCATTTGAGAGTACCTTTATTTACTCTCCTGTAATCAACTGTCATTCTCCAATTAATTCCATCAGCTTTTTGAACCGGCCAAATAGGTGAATTAAATGGTGAATTTGTTCTCCTAATTACCCCTTGTGCTAATAAGTCATCAATAATTTCTTTTAGACCTTTATGAGCTTCGAGGGATAACTATATTGTTTCTGGGTGGCACAAAATCTCCTACAATTTTAACACAAGCTTCAATTTTACCACAATCTGTGGGTTTTGTTGTCCATAAATTAGGATATTTATTTTGCCAATATTCCCTCTCTTCCTTACACATCATTCCACATACTTCAGTATGTGGAATGATGTGATGGAAACCATGCATCTCTCTGACTAATCTGCCAGAAAACACAATTGGGAAGATCTACTATGCATTGATGTTTCTTAAACCAATCTATTCCTAGTATCATATATCCTGCATATCAGGGTTCTGAACCATAGGACCAACTAATTGTTTTCCTGCAATATTCACTGGTACTTTTCCCCATAAAATACCCTTTGAATCGTGGCCCTGAAAACTCTGTAAATGTACTGATAACTCTAATTCCTTCCTCTGGCTTACTACGAATTAATGTAATAGCTGCACCAGTGTCTAGTAAAGCATTTATTTCTTTAGTTCCATGCCTGAGAGTCACTCTTGGTCTGCCTCCAGGATCCCACTGTAACTGGCACAACTGGATCCACTTACAACATTTGTGCTATCATGACCTCAGGTCCTCATTTCAATCTTCTTTCAAAATTTTCCATACTCCACAGAATTAGAAAAATCCACAGCAGCATTTGGAACTTGTTTACAATTAAGTTGGAGAGCTCGAGCAATGATACTGGAAGTGGGTTTCCCATTCCAATAATCACGATTCTCCCCATGCTGCATCAGAATTTTCCAAGCCTGTACTCGATTATCATTTTCCTGTGTAGTTTTTCATACACTTTGTTATCCTGCCACTGACTGAGAGAAGGATATAAACCTCCTCTGCCTCTTCCTACCACACCTCTATTTCTGACTCGACTTCTGCCTCTTGACTGTGATCTCCATCCACCCTCATTACTATATGTAATATCTGTAGTCCCAACTGAAGCTACACCTTTTTCTTACACCCTTTTGGTAAGCCATAGTACATCTGAACCTGATGTACCTTTTCTCTCACTTCTGTCATTGTAGCTGGATGATTATCCTCCCATACAGAAAATCTATTACTATAGTGGGGATGCAAACTAGCTACACAGTCTCTTAAGGCAGAAAAGCCATAAGCTACTTCATCTAAATTCTCTGCAGGAACATTTCCTCACCATTCCTGACTGGACGGTATTCCCTGCCATAACTTGTAAAAGACCCCACTTGGTGATAAAATTATCTGGGTCTTCCTCTGCTCCCTGAACTAGAGTGCTGCTTTAATTTTAAGATCTTTCTGACCCATTGAACATCCTAATTGTGTCATTAGTTGTAACAATGGTTGCCCAGGGACTGCAGCAATTCTCTCCACTATGCCCCTTATAGAATCATCTGCACATGCTAACATTAAACGTTGAACTTCCTTACTATCCAAATTCTCCCTAAAAACAGTTCCCATAAATTTATTAACCAATCTGACCATGTGCGAATTGTAAGGGGTCCTAGTTCTTTCCCTAAGGCTTGCATATCTACAGGTGACAAACTCTGAGTGGTTGTTGTAGTAGTGGTGTGGGGGCATCATTCTCCCCATCTCCACCTGGAGTAGTGGCAATAGAAGTGCGGGTGACCACTGCAACAGGGTGGCATGCACTATCTGGATCCCAGCTCCAGATATCCCATTCCATTTGTCTGCAAAATCACCATCACATTGCCATCCTCACAAGAGATAGCAGCTTTGGGCTCTATGCATATTCACTGCTTGAGTCAATTTCTTAAGACGAGACTCACAGCGCTCATGATCTACAGGATTACGTCCCTGTTCTAAAGATAACTTCTTTACAAGTCCCTGTAATAGAATTTTCATTCTGGAGTTTTTCCTGATCCCCTGTCTTTTGCTCTAAATTTGAAATCTGAGCTTGTGCATCTCTGTATGCTATTTTTAAATGTTCTATGTTTGCTTGAGAAGAATGGGCAAGTAATTTCCAATTTCCTGCTTATCTTTTAAATATTTTGTCTCATGTGCTAAAGCTCACCTGCTCCTTTAATGTTGTATTTTCTTTACATACTTACTAGCAGAATTCCACAATTACCAAAAACTAGAAATCTGTTTCTGACTATTCGTCACTGAATAGAGATTGCAATATGCTTCAAGCTGAGATTCCAAAACAAGTACCGAATTGATTACATCTGTACAGGAATCATTCAAAGGGCAAGGACCTGAATTCTGTATTATCTGCCTCAGGAGGGGATATCCACTCCTGGATATTTATTCTTTACCTTTTGTTCCTGTTTCTGTGCTATTCTTACACTTAAACATGATTAGTTAACAATAATTAACTCAAACAAACACCAGACAGCTATATCCTTCAGGGAACACCAGACAAACATATGTCCCCTATATCCTTCAGGAACTCCTTATATTTAGAACACAGGTGGGGGGGGGTCTTATTTATTCTTTCTTACTTTCCTATAAACTCCCCCTTCTACTGTAACCTTTACGGAACTTACCTTACAGAACCTTCCTTTAGTAATTAAAGAGCAACAAGCCCCAACCATTTCACGGTGTTACTAGTAGAATTCCTCAAATTCCTATGTCTAAATAATTTCCAAAATATTTAATGGTGTGCACCACACAAACATACAAATATACAACCTATCAGGGAAAATTATTTAAAACTCTGCTTTTATTCCTATCCCCCTCGCATTCTCCACCAATCTTGTTACTATTTTAGTTTTGATAAGGAATAATTCACAGACACAAATTGATATACATTTTTAATAAACAGATTGGTAAAATTGGACTTGCTATATCTTTTCATGTTTCTTTAATATACACTTAGAATATACTTTAAATATAATAAGACAATAATTGTATATAATTCCTTATCCTATTATCTTTCTCGGGATCTTTTAAGCTGTAGCTGGCCAGGTTATTGATACTCACAGTGAGGAGGTTAACAAAGTGATACAGGATGATGTCTTCTGGGTGTGTGTGTGTGTGTGTCTCTCTTTCTGCCTCCAAATCAATGATAATGTTGCACCCTGTATTATAGTTTCCCAAGTGTAATCAAGGACAGATGTTCTTTTCTGATTGGTCATAAATTGAAGTTCTTTTTGTCAAATATGGTTTTGTACCAGAATAGCAAGTTCTTTTTGTCATATATGGTTTTATGCCAGAATAGCCCCAGCCAAATAAGAATCAATTATTAGCATAACTATTCTGTACCATATAGCAACTTATGTTCTTCTGGATTATTTCTGACCAACCAATCAGTGACTACATCAATGACTGTATCTATGTACATCCATGGCTGATAGAAAGACTCCAAATGTAAGCTATTTTAGCTCACTCCAAACGTCATTGGGCCGAATTTTAAAAGGGTTACGTGCATAAGGTACGCGTGTAACCCTTCTAAAACGGCCCTGCGCGTGCTGAGCCTATATTGCATAGGCTTCCGGCGCGCGCAAAGCCCCGGGATGCACGTACGTCCCGGGGCTTTCTTGGGGTGGGTGTGTCAAGGGGTGTGACACGGTCGGCACATCATCCAGGGGCATGTCGGGGGGTGTGACGTGGTCGGCGAGTCATCGGGGGTGGTGCCCGCGGGCGTGGTTTTGCCCAGGGTGTTCCAGGGGCATGGCCACGGCCTCCAGACCAGCCCCCAGACTGGAAACATGGTGCGCAGCAGCCGGCCCAGCGCGGGCAAAGTTACGCCTACCTCTAGCAGGTGTAACTTGTGCGATCGAGATGGGGGGGTTTAGATAGGGCCAGGGGGGTGGTTTAGGTAGGGGAAGGGAGGGGAAGGTGGGGGGAGCGAAGGAAAGTTCCCTTTGAGGCCGCTCCCAATTTTGGAGCGGCCTCGGATGGAACGGGCAGCATGCGCAGGGCCTCGTCGCACAAGTTGCCACAAATGTGCACCCCCTTGGCACGCGCCAACCCCCGGATTTATAAGATATACGCGCGGCTACGTGCGTATCTTATAAAATCCGGGTGTACTTTTGTTCGCGCCTGGTTGTGCAAACAAAAGTACGTACGCGCACTGTGTTTTAAAAATGTACCCCATTGTCAGTCTACTAACATTCCAATGTCCAGTATACTGTTTCCAAAATCCATTATCTCCGAGCAAATGCAGAAACTTTAAATCTTCAGCCTTTAAGTTTTACTAGTATCCATTGTATCAAATACAATATTATAACAAGTAAAGAAATCAAAGAAATTTATTTATTTATTTAAAAATATTTCTATACCGCTTTTCCAAACAAGGTTTAGTCAAAACGGTGTACAAAAAGATACAAATCATAAAAATAAAAATAAAATAACTATTAAAAATTACACAAATCTTATAATAAAATAAGAATACAATAAAACAAGTTCATAAATTATTAAATCATAACAAAAACAAGATAAGTGCCATCTTCTACATTTAGCAGTATATGAGGGGAAAACTGAAAAATGGATGGTTATGATGTGTAAAGTGGTTAATGTTTATTTGAGGTAATTTTGAAAGCAATCTGAAATAGGTGGGTTTTTAAGGATTTCTTGAAGTGAATTGGATTGGAAATAACCTCATCATCCCACAACGTCATCGGGAGGGGATGCCCCCGAGTTTCCCGCCATGATGTAGACAAAAGGAGGCCCTGCATGCACCTAGGTGATTCCAGAAGTAAGATGGAGCGCCCACGCCGTCCCAGGGACACGAGGGAGGTTGGCGGAGGTTGCCACTCTTCCAATGATTGACGGTGCAGGGAAAAAAGAGGTGAGGTATATAGGACGGGCGCAACAGTACCCCCCTTCTTAGGGCCCCTCCCCGGGGGTTTCAGCTTCCTGGGATGAGCCAGATGAAATTGTTTAATCAGTTCTTTGTCCAGGATGTTTCTGGCAGGCTCCCAGCTTTTCCTCTGTTCCGAATCCTTCCCAGGATATTAAGTATTCCCAGTGTCTTCCATGTTTCCACACATCAAGAATATCATCAACCTGCTAGGTAATGTCCTCCTCGGCAGCAAGGGGTTGCAACTCAGGTGTCTTCTTAGAAAACACTGATAAGATGAGTGGTTTTAGAAGAGAAATGTGGAAGGTGTTGTGGATCTTTAGAGATGATGGTAACTGTAAGCTGTGCGTTACTGGACCCAGGCGATGGACTATAGGAAAAGGTCCTATATACCGAGGTGCAAAGCGAACTGAAGGCAATTTGAGATTAAGGAAGCAGGTACTAAGCCATACTTTGTCTCTGGGCTGTAGCTGTGGAGCTACTCTGTGATGGGCATCATAAAACTTCTTCGCTTGTAGTCCAGCTTTATAGAGAAGTCCTTTTGTATGTTCCCATAGCTGATGTAACATCTGTGCTGAAGCTTGGGTTTGTCCGTTGGCTTGCGGATGATAACCAGATAAAAAATCTAGAGAGATATCAAATTTCTTACAGAGAGATCTCCAGAATTTGGCTGTGAATTGTACTCCTCGGTCAGAGAGGATGTGCTTAGGCATGCCATGTAACCGGAAGATATGACAGATGAAAAGTTTCACCAGTTCGGGAGCAGATGGTAATCCAGGTAATGCCACAAAATGAGCCATTTTGGAAAACCGGTCAACAGTGACCCAAATGCTGTTGTTACCACTAGACACCAGTAGGTCAATGATAAAGTCCGTGGATATATGTGTCCAGGTTTCGCTGGGGAGGCAGGCAAAGGTTGGAGAAGTCCCCAGGGACAACCGGCAGGTGGCTTCTGTCTTGCACACGTAGAGCATGATTCTACTTAGGTCCGTATGTCCTCCTTCATTGATGGCAGGATGACCTGCAAGACAAAATCATGACCCTCTGAGGACTTTCTTCCTGAGTGCCCGGGGTACCACTGTTCTTCTAGCTGGGGACTGTGTGTGTGGCTGTGAGGAGCAACCTTGGTAGGGTCAATGATATGATGCAGATTGTCCGGGGTGTCCGTTCTGGTGTAAACGAGCGGGAAAAAGCATTCGCACGGGTGTTCTTATCTGCTGGGCGATAACCTCAAAAGTAAGTTGAATCTGTTGAAAAATATGACCAGCGGGCTTGTCTGTGGTTCAAGCGTTGCGCATGATATAAATATTCAAGGTTTTATGATCCGGAAAATCATTATCTGGTGTTGAGCACCCTTGAGCCATGGGTGCCACTCTTCAAACACCAATTTGATTGCAAGTAGCTCTTTACCTCCTATACTGTAGTTTTGGCTTGGCAGGGGAAAAAGCGCCGGGAGAAAAAAGAGCGTGGATGGAGCATATGGGTGCCACTATGCTGGGCTGAGGACAGCGCCTACTCCAATTCCAAGGCATCTACCTTGACTACAAAAGGTTGTCGAGGATCAGGTGGCGTAGACATGGCTCCTGAAGAACACCTTTTTGAGCTCCTGGAAGGCAGTTAAGGCGTCGGGGACCATTGAGAAGGATTGGCTCCCTTGCATGTCATGGCAGTCAGAGGCGCGGTCAAGGTGGAGTAGTGATGAATGAATGATCTATAGTAGTTGGTGAAGCTGAGGAAGCGCATAGAGCCTTTAGACCAGTAGGTTGGGGCCAGTCCCAAATGCTCTTGTCTTTTGCGGATCTATCTGGAACTCCTGACTGGATAACAACATATCCCAAAAAAAGGAACAGACTCCCTGGTGGAAAGCACACTTCTCTAATTTGGTGTATAGATGATTATCTCTGATCCTCTGAAAAACCTTGGAGACAGCCAACTGGTGAGTCTGGAGATTCTGCGAAAGACCAATATATCGTCCAGCAATACACTACTACGCAGTCATACAACATGTCTCTGAAGATTTCATTCATCATGTTTTGGATCATTGGCCGGGGCATTGCAAAGGCCAAAGGGGCATGACCAAGTATTCAAAATGGCCGTCGTGGGTATTGAATGCTGTTTTCCATTCATCGCCCTGGCATAATGCGAACTAGATTATATGCTCCTTTTAAGGGTCCAGCTTTGTGAATATATTTGGAGGCCGATCAAAAAGTTCAGAAATCAATAGCAGTGGATAGCGGTCCTTCATGGTGATCTCATTCAAGCTATCGTAGTCTAATCATGGGCGAAGAGATCCCGTCCTTCTTACCCACGAAAAATAATCCGCTCTAGCCGGGGACTTTGAAGGCCGGAGGAAGCCCTTTGCCAAGTTCTTCTGAATGGAAGTAGATATAGCCTTAGTTTCAGATAGAGAAAGTGGATGCACCCTTCCTTTAGGAGGTTTGGAACCCGGAACCTAATTTGATGGCGCAGTCAAAGGATCGGTGAGGTGGCAAGGTATCTGCTGCTTGTTTAGAAAACACATCCTTATAAGACTGGTACTGTGGAGGTAAACCTGGAAGGGAGGTGGTGGTAGCCAAACAAGGCATAGGAGGTCACTGCCTCTAGGCATCTTCTGTGGCAGGCTTTTCCCATTGGGATAGATTGAGGGTACTCCAATTGAATTGGGTGAATGGATCTGGAGCCATGGTAATTCCGAGTACCACTGGATGTATAGCCTTATCCAGGACTAAAAAATGCAATGGTCTCAGAGTGCAGAGACCCTGTACGGAGATGAAGAGGCTGAGTGGTGTAAGAGACCTCACCAGGCAAAGGCTCGCCATGTATCGATGACAGTAGTAGAGGTGTGGGTTCCGAACAATAGGGATTCGTAGGTGCTCTATGAGTTGGCGAGTATGAAATTCCCACTGGCCCCAGAGTCCATAGGGCTGGAGTGTGGAATTCGAGGGGCATCCAAAATGATAGAGACTGGAAGTGTCAGTGGAGGAGATGAGAGGTTAGACCTAGGAAGAGTCCTCTGGGGGATCCTAGGTCTGCAAGTTTCACAGACAATAGGACAGGAGGGTATCGCATGGCTAGGTTGTCCCGCAGTACATGCAAAGGCAAAGTACTCTTTCGATAACGTCTCTCTTTTGATGTAAGATGGCTCCCCCTAGTTGCATTGGCTCTTCTTCCTCGATATTGGGTGCAGGAGTGGTCTGAGTAACTGGCATTGGACGAGGGTGAGATACTCCAGATGACATCTTCTTGGAACTCTTTATCTCTTGAGAGCGTTCGAGCAATCGACGATCGATTCATCCAGCGACATTAATGAGAGAGTCCAAGGCTTCAGGAAGATTACGTGCCGCTAATTTGTCTTTGATGCGAGAGTTAAGACCCTCCAGGAAAACAGCCCATAGGCAACCCAGGTCCCAATGCAATTTAGAGGATAAGGTTTTAAACTCAATAACATAATCAGTCAAATGTTTGATACCTTGTTGTAAGTGTAGAAGGGCTGATCCAGCAACAGTCTTATGGGCAGGATCGTCAAATACAGAATGAAAGAGTGTGAGAAATCCCGTCAAACCCTGGAGTATAGGGTCCATTACATTCCCAGAGGGGTAAAGCCCAGGCCAGGGCATTTCCATCTAGAAGTGATAGCATGTATGTAGCTTTGGAGGCTACGTCTGGAAAATAAGTAGTTAGGTTGAAGCAAAAAGTGCATAGAGCACTGATTTAGAAAGCCCCTACAAAACAGGGGATCACCTGTAAAGCATGTAGGCGCTGGCAAGGGTATGGAGAGACGTACAGGTGTCACCAGTGGAGAGGAAATGGCCTTGTCAGGTGTTCCTATGGAGTTCAGCTGGGAGTTTAGCTGATTAAAGGCATTAGCCAGAGTCTCTAGTGTCCTTTGTTGTTCGGCAAGACGTGGGCCAGGCCAGGAATGGCCTTCAGGGCTAAGAGCTGAGCCGGGGTCCATGGAGTTAGCAATCTGTTATGACTTTGTTGGAAATTGTGAACCCGGGGCCAAGATGAGAGATGTTTCCGCCCATAGGGAGGAGCCCTGTGGGCCTCACCGTTGATAGGGCGAGGTCTCAGCGACATAGGACACAAACTGTAAAGCGCTTTTATTAGGGAGAAAATATAATGCATAACCCAAGGAGCAGGAAAATGCAATAAGACAGTTCTTGAGCAAGATATACTCAGGGTAGTACTGTAGATGAGAAGGTCTGGTAGTGGCCCACAGCATAGGGTACACCAGGAGATTCCTGTAGGCTGGTGGAGACACCTCCAAGAACAGATCCGGTAGTGGTCCGCAGTGGCGGAGTATGCTGAGGATAGTTGTTCAGTAGATGAAGTAGCAGAGGTCTGGAGATACCGGAACCAGGTAGAGGATCTTGAGTAGTGATAACAATACCCTGTAGCTCAGGATAGGCAGAAGAGGTATGCTGATCAATGGTAGTGGCCCGAGGAACGGGTACACACCGTGGAATTCCAGCAATGTAGACAGCGTAGGAAGCTGAAGAAGGTACTCACAGAAGGAAGTTCCAGGAGCGGAACCCAAAGGTTTAGTTAAGCGAAGTCCAAGGCAGAAAGGCCCTCCAAGTAGCAGATAGCCAAGACATGGTAGTACCCCCGTGGAGCGGGTACCCAGAGCATCCCAATGCCACGAGTAGATACTGGAACAGAAGTTCCCAATGTGGAGCGGATTTAACAATGAGCGAACTCCTTGCTACTCGTCTTAGCAGTGGGCCCGTCAGCTGCCTTAAGTATACCAGTGGGTTAACGTCATCAGGAGGGATGCCACTGAGTTTCCCGCCATGACGTAGACAAAAGGAGGCCCTGCACGCGCACCTAGGTGATTCCAGAAGTAAAATGATGGTCGGCAGCGCCCACGCTGTCCCGGGGACACCGGGGAGGTCGGTGTTGGTTGGCGGAGGTCGCCACTCTTCCAATGATTGATGGTGCAGGCAAAAAAGAGGTGAGTATGAGAGGTTGCAGCCATCTGCGACCGATGGGCGCAACAGGGAACTTACAGATGTCCTGACAACTGCTCTGGCTGACCTTTTCAATGCTTCTTTAGAGTTGGGAGTAATCCTAGAGGACTGAAGACTGGTGGTTGTGGATCCTATTCATAAAAGTGGAAGTAAGGAGGAGGCTGGGAACTACAGACCAGTTAATCTAACCTCTGTTATGAGCAAATTATAGAATCGCTGCTAATAAAGAGGAATCCAGTGGCTTGCAAAATCCCAGGTGCATGGTTTTACCAGTGGTAAATCCTCATGGATGAATCTGATCAATTTTGTTGATTGGGTGACCAGAGATATGGATCAAGGGAGAGCGCGTGATGATCTCAGTAAGGGCCTTGATACGGTTCCACAAAGAAGATTTAAAATAAATTGAATGCCCTTGGTAATGGATCTAGAGTGATTGACTAGATTAGAAACTGGCTGAGTGGGAGGCCACAAAAGGTAGTGGTAAATGGAGTTTTTTCTGAGGAGGTGGGTGTTACTTGAGGTGTGCCTCAAGGATCGGTTCTTGGACCGGTCCTTTTCTACATATTTGTGAATGTCATAATGGAAAAAATATCTAGAAAAATTTCTCTTTTTGCTGATGATACAAACATCTGTGACAGGATGGATATCCAGGAAGGTGTGAAACATGAAGAGAGATCTAATGAAGCTTGAGGAATGGTCTAGGAGCTGCCAGATAAGATTAAATGCTAAAAAAAAGCATTTAAGGTGCAAAATTACAAAGGGAAAGTATAGTATTGGAAATGAAATTCTTCTAGGCACAAAGGAAGAGTGGGATTTGGGGGTGATTGTATCTGATGATCTTAAAATGACCAAACAGTGATAGCAAAAGTCAGAAAGATACTTGGCTGCATAGGGAGAGGAATGGTCAGCAGAGAATGAGAGGTGATATTATTCCTGAATAGGTCCCTGGTAGACCTCATTTGGAATTCTGTGTACAATTCTGGAGACTGCACTTTCAAAAGGATATAAACAGGATGGAGGCAGTCCAAAGGGTAGTTACTAAAGTATGTTTTTCATTGAAAAACATATAGGGACAGACTTTAGCTCTAAAAACATTTCTGAGTAAAAAGTAAAGACATGATAGAAACATGTATATACCACCAAAGTATCAATGCACAGGACATGGGCCTTAATAGAAAGAAGGCACTGGAACAAGGGGGTAATGGGATGAGGGTGAAAGGGGGTAGTCTCAAGAAATGTTTATATACAGAGAGGATGGTAGATACATGGAATGGCCTCTTAGTGGATGGAGGTGGTAGAGACAAAAGCAGCATCAAAATTCAAGAAAGCATAGGATAAATCAGGGGATTTCTAAAGAAGTGATGGGAATTACTATGCTAAATTAATTGGGCAGATGGGCAGACTAGATGGGCCAATCGGTCTTTTTCTGCCATCATGTTTCTATATTTCATGGGCTCCATTGACAAATGCAAAGGAGCTCATGTGGTCAAATGATGCCATTCTGAAACTTGGCACCAGTAGGGCAAGAATAAGTAGGGATCTCTCTTGCCCTCAGACCACTCCTTTGATTGGGTAAGCTTTTGGGTGCAGGGGGATAGGGGTGGGCCCCTAATGGTATTTTAATACTTTTTGAGGGCAAAGGGGCAAATCAGGAAGAAGGTAAGGTTTCCTACTGGACCTTTTTTAAACCTTTACAGCCTGCAAGGGTTGGGGAGGACAAGCAGAGGGAGAGGGTGTTCACTGGGACCACGGGGACATTTTTGATACTCTTGGGTGGGTGATGGGATATTTCATATGGGCTGTGAGGTCCATATAACACCAGGAGCCAATGCACAGTTCTTGGGCCAACTTCATCTGTTGCAAGGGCCAGGAGTGCATGAAATTCCCAGCCATGAGAATATGCCAAAAATATCTTGTGCAATTTTTCTACAGATACTAGGGATGTGCAGACAAAAAGTGTTCGTTGAATTGTTGATAAGTTTTCGTGGGGTGTCGATTTCGTTCAATATGGACTTATGGAGAATTCCATAAGTTGAGGATCTGTCCATACTTTTCCCGGTTCCCTAAATAAAAATTTAAACCCCCCCACCCTCCTTAATCCCCCCCCCAAGACTTACCAAAACTCCCTGGTGGTCCAGCGGGGAGTCAGGAAGCCATACCTGCACTCCTTTGCGATTTCCTCACGGCGCCGATAGCCTGTGTCACAGGGGCTGCCCTTGCTATTGGTCATCCCCTGTCACATGGTCACCGGCGCCATCTTGTGCTCCTACCACGTGACAGGTAGGTCATGTGGCAGGAGGTCGCTCCGGGACCCCCGCCGGACCCAACCGGAACTTTTGGCCAGCTTGGGGGGGCCTCCTGACCCCCAAGCTGGCCAAAAGTTCCGGTTGGGTCCAACGGGGGTCCGGGAGCAGAGGCGTGGAGGAGCACGTGACGTCGGCGTGATGTCGGCGTCACGTGCTCCTCGCAAAGGAATACAGGGATGGCTTCCTGACTCCCCGCTGGACCACCAGGGAGTTTTGGTAAGTCTTGGGGGGGTCAGGAGGGTGGGGGGTTTAAGTATTTATTTAGGTTCAACGTATTCAACATAGCTATGTTGAATAAGTTGGAAGTCGCGATGCGTTGTGCATCAAACCTTTTTTTTCTCTTTTAAAAATATAAGTTGCGTTTTACATATGCGTAAAAAACGAATGCACACCCCGATACTAAAGAGCTTGAGCTCATTAAAATCTATAACAAAACTGCATGCAGACGAGCCTCTAACCCATGGTAAATACTATGGGTTAAAAAATCGACCTTACAATGAACTCACATGGAGTTATCACCTTAGTCACAGAAGCAAAAGCTATTGAGCAACTGCATACTAAATAACTGTATCACCCACTCCAGACAAGATGTTAACCACGGCATGCACATGCTATAAATAGGACTAGCTGACAGGAAGCAGCTTGGGGGCAGAAATGGAGCAGTTCTGGCTACTGCAGTAGAAAGGTACAAGTCCAAAACTAGAGAGGCAGAGGAGTCAAAACAATAAAAATGAAAACGATTTTCCCTATGAAACTATACGTAATAAATTTTAGAAAAATGTGAAAAAGGGGGATAAGACTTTAAACACCAACCGATGACAAGGAATCAAATCTTGGCTTTCGATTTTTAAATAAAAGTTGCTTAGTAGGCTGATTGCCACGTTCAATGTTTGTTACAAGATTTCACACCAGATTAGAAACTATTCATGAATGGATACCTGGACTTTATAAGATCAAATGTTTCCTGGTGCAGCCATCTTTGGAGAAATATTAGCCGTGTCAAATTATCATTAATTAACATTGAGGTTTCTTTTCTCCAGATAAGTCTTTTTAAAAATTGAAACATTTTTCTCACATTAAGGAGGGTTTTCAGATTGATAATTGTTGAAAGCTAAGAGGTGATTTCTTGACAGCAGTTGCTCTCTGATATCTTTTCTTCCTTTCCTTTTTTTCTTAAATGTTTTTAATATGAGTGTGTTTATTTACGTTTCATGTGGATTCTTTTTCCTTTTTATTTACTGCAGCAGAAAGCCAGTAACTTTCCACAGTCTTCATGCAGTAGTAATGGTGAAGACCATATGCATTCCTCTATTTTATACTGTATATTTGTGGATAGAAGAGATTGAAGTGATAGTAAAATAGCACAAATCATGCAATAAACAGCGCACAGGTAAGAAAAACCATAGCACATAGGTATTATTAATACTCAATCCCTATTTTCCATTAGGATGCCTAATAAAATGTAGTAAAACTTATTTTTTTTTTAGCAATTATGTGATCTATATATCATTAACTTAATGAATCAGATGGCAAACATAATTTATAAAACTTTTCTGCATGCAGTTTAGTGAATTGGCTCCAATGCTAAGCATGCATCAAGCTTCTTTAACAGAGAAAGCAGGATGTAGCCTAATTAGAACTATTGAAGGTTATTTGACTAACCATTACATGTTGCTGTAAGAGTAGTTTATGGTTCTCAGCTGATTCACCATTGCTCATGGGATGGTAATAAAGTGCCTGCAACACTCCAAGTCCTGGACAAACTGAATTTAACGAACACAAATCGAGCCTAAACCAGGATTTAGACTTAACTCTGGCAGTGCAGAGAAAATGTTGTGTTAGTACTATTATGATAGGCATTCTCCCAGGGGCAGCTCAAGGCAATCTGATGCCTGAGGCAAGGGATGAGATGGTGCCCCCCTCTCGCTCTGCCCCCTCTCGTCCTGCCCCTTTCCCTTTTCCTCACACACCCATACATGCATACACACATATATACACTCATTCACTTCTGTCCCTTTTCCATAAACACATGATACACACACACTCTCTCATATATACACAGACACCCCCCACCCTCTCATATATATATACATACACCCCCACCACACTCTCATACACATACACCCTCACCACACTCTCATACACACACACACCCACACCCACCCTCACCCCATACACCCCATACACCCCCTCACCCACTCACCCATACATACACACACCCTTATCCACCCTCCCTCTCATATACACACTCACCCTTTCATATATACATACATATACACCTTCCACCCTCTCAAATGCATACACACGCCATCTCATACACACTCACAAGCTGCATCCCCGCCCCCCAAACTAGCTGCCACACACACACACATGCACAAATTGTACGTTTTCTTGTTCTTCAGCCACTGCTGGCTTGGGATCTGGCGGCGGCCTGCAGCTATTTTTTTTTATTTCTTTGCTGCCTCCTTTCTCTTTCTTTGTCTGCTGCCAGCTTGGGCTCCGGCGGCAGCCCAAAGTCTCTTTTTTTCTTTTTTGATGATCTGCCATGGCTTCTTTTTCCTTTCTCCGCCACTGGCAGCCTGGAATCTGGTGGCGGCAGCACGCGCACATGGCCTCTTTCTTGTTCGTTCACCAGCGGCTGCCACCAGCTCCAGCAGCGGTCTTTCTTTTTTTTTTCCTTGGCTGCTCGCACCCACGCTCTTCTTTTAATTTCTTGGTCGCCGGTGACCTAAGGGCTGGAGGTGGCCCACTGCCTCCTTTTTTTCCCCGCTGCTGCCAGTCTGGTATCCAGCAATGGGCCTCGGTCTCCTTTCCCTTTCTTTGGATGACACTAGCCTGGGCTCCGCAGGTGGCCCACAGTCTCTCTTCTCTTCTTTTGGATGCTGGCAGCTGGTGGTCTGTCTTCTCTTTGTCTCCACACTGCCAGCACTACAGGTTTTCCTGCCTGAATGAAGGTGGCTGTGGAAGGAAGATTTCAGGGGGCAATTTTGCTGCCTCAAAATCTTGGCACCTGATGTGGCCTCCTCACCCTGCCTCATTATAGAACCACCCCTGCATTTTTCCCTCCACTAGGAAAACATGCAGCAATGACCTACAGAGAATAATGTAATATCCTCTATTGACAATGGTTTTGCAGAGGTGGACCCTTAGCCAGAGGTGGAGTTGATGCTACCCGTGTCAATTTGTATCATTTTAACGATAAATCGTTAGAATTCCTATTGTATCGTGTTCTTTAATGATTTAAGACGATTTTAAAATTATCGGACGATAATTTTAATCGTTGAAAAACGATTCACATCCCTACTATTAACTGCTATTAATCTAATTCCTTCTACTCTCAATGGTCCTGAATTATTCTCCCTGTTCATTGTAACTTTCATTTTCATAATTTATGGTTTTTCCCCTGGTTGTGATGTAAACCGGTATGATAAGACATGGTCTTGAGCATCGGTATATTAAAAATAATTAAATAAATAAATAAATAATCAAGTTTAAATTATGTTTAAATTCCTAGCTCCTTTTCTCTGCTCCAAGTTGTGTAATTCCCTTGTTTTATTGTAACTGCAAACTTTTCTCACACCTGTTAATGTTTATTATTATTATTTATTATTAACTTATTATTACTTTGTTCCTTCACCTCTTGTTAATTGTAAACCGGCATGATGCGATATTCATCGCGAATGCCAGTATAGAAAAACTTAAAATAAATAAAAAATAAATAAATACGTTTATTTAGGAAATAGCCACTGCTATTAATTGCATCAGTAGCATGGGATCTTCTTAGTGTTTGGGTAATTGCCAGGTTCTTGTGGCCTGGTTTGGCCTCTGTTGGAAACAGGATGCTGGGCTTGATGGACCCTTGGTCTGACCCAGCATGGCAATTTCTTATTTTCTTATGTTCTTATGACATTATCACCTTCTCTTCCCTTCCCTTTTTCAACCTCCTGGAATCAACTTCCTTTCCTCTCCCTCCCCCCCCCCCCCCACCTCCTGGCACCATCAGCTTCCCCTCCCTCTCCCCTCCCTCTCCCCTTACACCCCCTGGCACACTCAGTTGTCTCTTCTTCCAACTCCCCTCCAAGTTCTGGAAATGGCAAAAATCATCCAACAGAATGAGGCCACCAGCTCTTGCAAGACTAGGGGCTTCACGCAGTTCCAATTATAGTGTAAAACCGATAGAGGGGGGAGCAGCAGACATAAGAACATTAAACACTTTTCTCCAACCCTCTCTTGCCGACTGGAGGACATCCTGCATGCCAAGAGTTGTAGGGAGGAAAAAAAAATGAAGACTGTCATCGGGTTCAGTCTAGTTGCTGGAAAAAAATGTCAGGGCACATCTGTGCTTTAGCCGCAGCACACGAGTGTCAGTTGGGAAACAATGCTCTATGCAGTCCTCCAACACACCAGCACTGAGTCAGAGGGAAAGCTTACAGGAAGCAGTCAATGATAGGTAGAAGCCACAGAAGCAGGCCCATAAATTCTTTATTTTTGAATAAAATTTAAGTAGTTATAAATTTTCTGAGTCTGTCTGGATTCTGACACAAAAGAGTATTCTGAAGATATATAGTTGCTTTTCAAATTAGTCATTTATTTATTTAGATATTTTATATACCATCTTTCCATGTAGGGATCACAACGGTTTACAAAATTAACATTCATAACTAAAATCATCAAATAGTGAACAGGCATTAACATCTATCAAATGAATTGTTCAGTACATCTAGGACATATAGCATGATGTATAAAATAAATAAAAAATAACAAATTTCACATATTAGTCAGTACGTTGAGATTTTACAATCTCTTGTTAAATTTGTTCATCAAGCATCAATTAGTATCTCTTGTCCTTCTTGTTATTGTAGATCTATAATTTCTGATGTTTAAGTCAGCTTGTATGCATTTTTGAATAGCCATGTTTTTAGATCACATTTAAATCTCTTTCTATCTCATATCAAACATAATATCTCAGGTAGAGAGTTCCAAATTTTTGGACCTGCTATGGAAAACACAAGATCTCTTACATGTGTCAGGTGTGTACCCCATATTGTAGGAACAGTCAGAAGTCCTTTATTTTGAAATCTTAATGTTTGCTGCAGGGTGTATGGTTGTATTGTCACACCTATCATATTGTTGTTAATCGAGTGGATGATTTTGAGTATTAATGTTAATACTTTAAAATAGATTCGGGATTGTACTGTTAGCCAGTGCAGTGAAATCAGCGAGGGTGAAATGTGATCAAATTTCCTAATTCCTAACAATAGTTTACCTGAGGCATTTTGTAGTACTAGTAATAGTTTTAAGAGGTATGTGGGAAGACCAAGAAATAAGGAGTTGCAGTAGTCTAGGTCTGAGAAAATTAGATTTTGCAAAACAGTT
This sequence comes from Rhinatrema bivittatum, assembly GCF_901001135.1. Lineage (NCBI taxonomy): Eukaryota > Metazoa > Chordata > Amphibia > Gymnophiona > Rhinatrematidae > Rhinatrema > Rhinatrema bivittatum. Next base: position 121,099 of record NW_021820881.1, on the reverse strand, counting down.
CAGAAATCTTCGAAAGTTAATAAAGGTTTCAACCAATGTACTCAATGCAACTTGGCTTAACCTGTATTAATTAATTTATTGATGTACTCTTTCATAGTAAGGTTCTCATCTAGCTGGATACCTAAGTCCCATACTTGATTTGAGGGAGTAATTTGAAAATTACTTAGGTCTAGATTAGCTATTGGAGAGTTTCTACTTAATCAAATGATTTCAGTCTTTTTAGGGTTTAATGTTAGGTTAAGTTGCAAAGTTCCTGCTGTATTACTTTCATATAAGTTGATAGTATTGATTCAGTATTTTCAAGTGATTTGGAGAATGGGATGTAAAACTGTATGTCATCAGCATATAGGAAGAATGTGATTCCTAAATCCACCAGTAATTTGCACAGTGGGAGCATATAAATAATGAATAGTGTTGCTGAGAAGGATGAGCCTTGGGGGACACCTGTATCAATATGGTAGGTATCAGATATGTGATTGTCCAGTTTGACTTGGAATGTTCCATTCGATGGAAAGGAAGAGAACCATTTGAGAATACTACCTTCAGTCACAATGTTGCTGCACTGATGGCAGAACAGAGTATGGTCCACAGTGTCAAAGGCAGCTTTTAAGTCGATTAGCACAAGAAAATAAAATTCATCCGCATCAAATCCTCATAAGACAGAGTCCATTAATGAGAGGAGTAGTGTCTCAGTTGAATGATGTTTCCTAAATCCGAATTGATTTGGGTAGAGAATATCTTGGTCTTCCAAATGATTTACAAGTTAGGATAATACTGCTTTTCAAGTACTTTCGATAGTAAAGACAAATTAGAGTTGGAGGATAGTTGCCCCAATCATCGATTCTATCAGTTTTATCTTTAGAGATAGGCTTTTCACAGCTTTTTTTAACCCTTGTGATACAATTCCTTCTGAGAGAGAGTGATTAATTAATGTTGTGATTCTCGGAGTGATAACACAGTGTACTTGTTTCAAGGAATTTGCTGGAATTGGGTCATGTGAGTGAGTGGCAGGCTTAATCTTAACAATGATTTGACTGATTTCAACATTAGTTACTCTGTTGAACATGAACTACTTAACCACTTCGTGTGAATCTTCAGTTCCTATTGCAAGAGAACAGTTAGGGAATTGTGTTTTTAACTTATTGATTTTATCTAAAAAGGATGTGGCATATTCATTGTAAGCAGCCTTTGAGAAGTTATAGTTCTTGTATGTTGTGCTTTTTAAGTGAGAAGAATAAGCAATGGCAGTATAAGAAAATATTTCTCCACACAGTTATATTAGAGAAATCTTATAGCAATTTTGTGAACTGGAGGCCTTATAGTAGTGCTTTTAAGTCTTTTGTTTATTGAGATATATTAAAACATTATAAAGGAGATATAAACCAAACCATCATAAAGGAAATATAAACCAAACATTATAAAGGAGATATAAACAAAACCATATTAATTCATATCACAGTTTGTCCTATTTTTCTTTCTAAGTTTAAATATTAAAATAGTTTTAAAACTCACACTTCATATTTTCAGTGCATGAAATTATTGCACACAATTTACCTTCTGTTGCATAATTGTTCTTTGTTGCTTGATTTTCCTAATGGTGCATCATCTTTTGACCTTTTTCAAAGTCTATGATCCAAATTTAGATCCCAATCTCTGGATAAAAAAACATTGATTTATAGCAATTCAGACCTCTGTCAAAATGATTTATCCAAAATCATTTTGACAGAGGTTTATCAACTGGCTAGCATTTGTCCAGTTCCTAGCTTCTCTTTTAACTTACTGGGACCCTATGCATATACAACTTTTTAAAAATATCACCTACGAAACTGAGTTGTAGTTTCTTTATCTCCTGGCCTATCTAAAACATCCTCCAGACTGACTTTCGTGATTAAAAGTGTGCTCCTAAAGCTGGCTGCTGAGAAGAGAAGACTTGCGGGAGGGGCCAGAGGAAACTGAAATGCAAGCACTTTTTAATTTTAAATGAACTCCTGCCCCAGTTTAAATTTGTTTTAACTGTGGGCTAATGAGGGACCCTCCAAGAAGATATGTCTTTAAAAGAATGCCTGTCTTTTAAAAATGTATTGTATTATTGTTTGGTGAAATTCTGCATAATTAATGATTCTCAACGTAACTGAAATTCTTTTTTGTACATCAACCTGCACAACTGACATTTAATTACTATTTATTTTTAAGAGGGGCTTCACAATAAAGCACTTCCTTGAATAGGGTGTTAGTATATCTACAAATATAAACCTTCATTAGCCGATCACGTTGTAGGGATTCTTCCTGCCATCTAATAATTTACAATACTATTGCATCAAATGTAACTAATTCTGTTATGCTAGTTCTTGTTTTTATTATAGGGATGCATTTCACTATACTTGTACAGATTATTCAGAGGCAGGAAAAAATCTAATATGAACATTTTTTTTCCTTTCCTACTGAAAAAAAATTGTTAAAATATTTTGAAGATGGTAAATGATATTTAAGAAAAAGCACATACAAAAGAACTCCATATATTATCTATGGCTTGAGTATAGTGTTGAAAAGCCACATGTAATTTATTCCAGCAACAGTTTCTATCTAATTTGCAACAGAATAATTAGGATAGTTATTTTAGTTTTGGAGAAGACTGCATAAAAAAGGAAATGAATAAATAGCAGTGAAACAAGTCAGCACTACTGTGCTCTTAATGTTGAATCCACTTTCAAATATCACTGTGTTATGTTTTCAGAAAGTAGTTTCTTTTTTTCTTCCTAAATATTTTTGTTATTAATAAAGACATTGTATCTCTTTTTATTTTGTGAGGAATTTCTGCCATAATGTGCTGGTTTTGTTTGAAATATTCAATGGACTTTATCGCTTATTAGAAAGAGACCTGATACATAGTGGTAGCACGGGCAGCACAGTTCTCCCTTGCCAACAAATCAAGAAACAGTTCTGCAGATAGTGGATACAATTGGCTGCAGCTTTATTTAACATTATTTATAGTGTAATGCCACCTAATACATAGATTTGTGATTTAATACAGCACAAATACATACAGTTATGCCTCCTTTCCATCTGCCCTCCTGCCAGGTCCAGCTTATTAGCCAGGCAGTCATGTTCTTTAAGATCAATCCAATGGGGCTACTAGCCCACTTTTATGATCCTTGGCCTATATGGTGTGCCCCTATAATGGTCAGCAACAATCTGCTCAAGTAAGGGAGATGTACTCTCAAGGTCCACAACCAGGGTATCCCAGCCAGCAGCATCGTGAGGCCATGTCTGCCATGAGGTACTTCACAACCTGTGGCAGCACAAAGTCTGGGTCTTTTAACTCCAGTTTCCATCTGCCAGCCCAGTCAAAGGTTGACCATAAAACTACAATTGTTATGGTCGTGGACCCTTGGGCCGGCTGAGACGGTAGATGGTATACTGTGGGAACCCACAGGAAGCATCGTAGCTGGGAGGTGGCGCTGAAGAGACTCTGGAGGAGACTTCACCACCGAAAAGCCGAGGCCCCCCCAGGAGGAGCCCGTAGGGACCCGGGCCTCTTGGACTTAGGCGGGACCCTATGCGACCAAGGATCCAGGCAGTGGCCGAAGAAGTGGATGGTGAGGGCGGCTGGACCCAGGAAGCTGGAAGAGTCTTCGCCCTCTGAAGCCCGCGGCTCCCCCGGGAGGAGCCCGTGAGAGCCCAAACCGCTGGGACTTAGGAGAATCCTCTGGGCCAGCAAGTACCGGATACCTGAGGCGGTGGAAGAAGCCAAGTCGGAGTCCAGGAACGAAGCTGGGTCAGAAGCCAAAAGTCAGAGATCCAAACTAAAGCCAGGGGCGAAAGCTGAAGACGAGTCAGGAGATGAAGTTGGGTCAGAAGCCAGAAGTCTGAAGAGAAGATCCAAGATCAAAGCTGTAACTAGAGACCCAGGGACTGAGTGAACCTCATTGCAAGGCGAGGTTTAGGCCAAGCTTCAGGGTTTAAATACCCTGCAGCGTCTGACGACATCCATGGGCATCCTCTGGCTTTTCCTGCGCTGGCCCCTTCAAATTCTGAGCCCCTGCGCGCGCCTAGGGGGCGGGGACAGGCGCATTGGGATGTCGGCGACTCCCTCGAGGAGGGAGAGCCGCGGCTGAGGCATAGGCAGGCCGAATCGGGACCGCAGTGGCCCGGGCCGGCCTCGAGGTGAGTGGAGGATCCAGGGCATGGCCCTGGGCCATAACAACAATACTCTTCGGGGTCTTGCTTGGTCCTTGTGGGCTCTGCTGATGTTCTTGGTGACTCGCTCTCTATGCCAGAGGTGGGAAAACATTTTTTAAAGAGGGACACAATACTGGTGCTTATTGGAGCTGGGGCAGGAGTACCCCTTAGAACTTTGTGAGTGGGGAGGAGGAGTTGTATGTCCCCCTTAGAACTTTGTGAGCAACAACCATACCAATAAAAAGTTAATTCAACACAATTAACTAATAGAATAACATCAAATAGTTAAAAACTCATTTAAAAATGTTCCAAATGCCCATAAAATATTTCAAAACAGCTACATCAAATAATACCCAATAATTAAAACTAGTAAGGATTTAAAAAAAAAAATAAAAAATCCCCATTCTCCATACCTGGGAACTTTTGATTTCCAGATGCCCTGAGATTGTCATGGATTATCAGGCACACACACACACACACTCACACTTCTAAGGGGGTTGGGTTTGAAGTCTAACGGAGTTGCATTTACAAAAGCTGAATGCCCTTATTAAGATTGAGGAAATCATTGGGAACATACAGTCAGCTAAATTACTGAAGGCCCCGGGTTTGGACAGTTTCAATGCAGAATTTTTCAAACTCTTGATAGACCATATCCCACCCATACTTAGCCGAGTCTTTGCGTCTCTTATCAAACAAGGCACATACCCACCGGGAATTAACAAAACTGCTATTATTGTGCTTCCCAAACCTGGCAAAGACTCTACCCTAGTTGTGTCCTATCGACCAATATCACTGTTAAATTTTGACCAAAAGCTGCTGGCAAAAATATTGGCTAACAGATTGGCAGCGATCCTGCCAGACTATATTAGCCCCTTGTCAAGCGGGGTTTGTGCGTGGCCGTTATGCGGTGAATAATGTTCAAGAATAGCAACCCTTTTATGGTTATTAGCTTCGACAATGAAAAGGCTTTTGAAAGAGTGTAATGGAAGTACCTTTTTGGCCTTTTAGGTGGGATGGGCTTGGAAGGTTTATTTTTAGAAGGGATACTGCTGCTATATTTTAACCCTGTTGCAGCAGTAGTAGTCAATGGGGACCTCTCTGAAGACTTTTTGATTTATAGAGGGGTGAAGCAGGGTTATCCCCTGTCATCTTTATTATTTGTCTTATCTTTGGACCAATATTGTTGGCCATACAGCAACATATCTTTATTCGGGGTTTGGAGATGGGCCCCTTGAACTTCAAGTATGCAGCATTTGCTGACGATTTGTTGGTATTTCTTAAGGAGCCCTTTCATTCCCTTACCTATTTGTTACCCCTTATTGTTGCGCTGGAGGTAGACTCTTGGCCTGGTGCAGGATTGGTACAGCCCTCTGGTCAGACCCAGAGAGTGCCTGCCACCAGGAGGCGGAACACACGAGGAGACAGTGGCTAGCTGGAGCTTCGCCAATAACAGCCCAGGGTTTCCGCAGGTTGAGCCCTTGGGTACCCGGACCGCCTGGACTTAGGTGGGCCTCAGGAGGTCTCCCAGAGAGGTAGTGGAAGGGTGTGCCCACCACGAGCAAGGGTACACGGCTGATGCAGAGAGGATGGACCAGACCCAAACTGAAAGCTCCGGAGACCTCAGGGAGGTAACAGTTCAGGAAGGCTCTCCAGGAGACACAGGCAGCTCCTGCAGGTCTGGTCGGGTGAAGGCCGTGGATGGAATCCAAGCAGGTTGTTCTGGTAATCACGTCAACTGGGTGGGCAGCTAAGGGGTGCCCTGGCCCTAATGAGGGACCTTCAGCTTTTTTTTAAAGGTTTGGAGGGGTGTGGGGGGGGGGGGGTTCGGGGAGTAGGTGGGGTGCCTGGAGTTGTGGGGAGGTCCTTGAACCTCAAATGATTTATTTCATACCTTTTGAGGGAGAGGAAAAGGATGCTGGAGAGTACACTATACCCCAATGACTATAGGTGACTATTGGGGTGAGGGGGTACTCCTGAACCCCAGATAACTTTAATGTTTGACTTATGAGAGTGGGAGGGAGTCCTTCACAGCACGTGATTTTTAAAGTTTTATTTTACAGGAAGGAGTCAAATCCGCCTCGAGTGGCAGCCCCTGGTTGATCTGGGAGTCAGCCCTGACCCCCGTTCAACTTATCTTTCAGCCGCAACTTTTGTTTTTGTTATCTTGCAGCCCTTTAAATGTTATGCGGGAGCTTTGAGACCCCTACTGGGATCCCAGGGCTTTAACATTACATTTAATGAATTTGGAAATGGTGTTGTTATTTTATCAGAGCTAACTACATTCTTGGTCGACCTTGATAAAATATTAGCATCACATTGACTAATAATGACCTGCTTTGCATGCATTTGCATTATTTGTGCATGCAATTTTCATGCAAAGAAGTTCATTGTTATAGGGGAGGCTACTACAGCTGGACTAATCAAATTATCGCATATATCATGCGATATCGCTGTCGTAGTGCTCTATCATGTGATTATATAGCATATATTGAACGATATATGTTGTTTAACATGTTAAAGCATTACCGCTGCTTGACATATCACCCAGTTAGACGGCTAGCTCAATTCCTCCCAGTTATGCCCCCATAATGACCCTTACTTAGCCAGCTAAATTCTAGCTAGCTATCTTATTAACCAACTAGAATTTAACCGAATAAGTGCCCAAATATTTATTTTGCTGGCTAACTTCTGAGTTATCCAATAAATAGTTTTGAATATAGAACTCATAAAGGTCTAAATAGCTAGCCATGGATATTCAGTGCCATATGTGCACCTATGTGTGTACCTAGAATTTAAGCGTATAAGTAGGAAGCATCCCAGAGGTGGGGAGGAGGCATTTCGGGGCGGGCCAAAGTTAGCCACTTAACTAATGCAGCTAACTTTGGTCGACTCATAGGACTTCCATAAAGTTAGCCAGTTTAATGTAACCGGCTAACTTTAAGAAAGCTGGAGATATTCAGCAGCGTGACTGCACCACTGAATATCCCCGTTAAGTTAGCTAGATACCTACATTCGGCTAACTTAAGGCCTCATTCAATAACCATTTTTTCCATAGACACAAAAAGGGAGACAATCCTTAGTGAATCGGGCCCATAACTAGCCACTCAGCAGCTGAATATCAACTTCAAAGTATTTAACGGGATATATAAACTTCTAATCTTAAGAACATAAGAATTTGACATTCTGGGTCAGACCAAGGGTCCATCAAACCTAGTATCCTGTTTCCAACAGTGGCCAATCCAGCTTACAAGTACCTGGCAAGTGCCCAAACACTAAGTAGTAGGGATGTGAATCGGGCTTCAGATGATTGAAAATATCGTCGATATTTTCAAAATCGTCAGAAATCGGGGGCTCCCCCAAAACGATAGGAAAGCCCCACGATATTGATCATGGGGGTTCCCTTATCGTTTATGGGGGAGGGCGGGAAAAACGGCACACAAAAATAACCCCTAAACCCACCCCGACCCTTTAAAAGTAACCCCTTAGCTTCCCCCATCCTCCCGACCCCCCCCAAAAAACGTTTTACAGGTACCTTGTGGTCCAGTGGGGGTCCCGGGAGCGATCTCCCACAATCTCCTGCTCCGAGCCGTCCTCCCGCTCCTGGGCTGCCACTAATCAAAATGGTGCCGATGGCCCTTTGCCCTTATCATGTGACAGGGTATCCGTGCCATTGGCCGGATCCTGTCACATGGTAGGAGCACTGCATGGCTGGCGCTATCTTGTGCTCCTACCATGTGACAGGGGCTGACCAATGGCACCGGTAGCCCCTGTGACATAGTAAGGGCAAAGGCTATCGGCGCCATTTTGAATACTGGCAGCCGACAGTCCGAGTGCAGGAGGTCGCTCCCGGACCCCCGCTGGACTTTTGGCAAGTCTTATGGGGGTCAGGAGGGTCCCCCAAGACTTGCCAAAAGCCCTGGTGGTCCAGCGGGGGTCTGGGAGCGATCTCCTGCACTCGGGCCATCGGCTGCCAGTAATCAAAAAGGCGCCGATGGCCTTTGCCCTTACCATGTGACAGGGTATCCATGCCATTGGCCGGATCCTGTCACATGGTAGGAGCACTGGCTGATCGGCGCCATCTTGTGCTCCTACCTTGTGGCAGGGGCTGACCAATGGCACTGGTAGCCCCTGTGACATAGTGAGGGCAAAGGTAGCGCCGGCGCCATTTTGAATATTGGCAATACGGCGCGAGTGCAGGAGGTCGCTCCCGGACCCCCGCTGGACTTTTGGCATGTCTTGTGGGGGTCAGGAGGCCCCCCCAAGCTGGCCAAAAGTCCCTGGGGGTCCAGCGGGGGTCCGGGAGCGATCTCCTGCACTCGTGACGTCGGGTGACAGGAACCAAAATGGCGCCGGCGCTACCTTTGCCCTGTCATATGGTAAGGGCAAAGGGCCACCGGCGCCATTTCTATTAATGCAGCCGTGGCCCGAGAGCGGGAGATCGCGGGAGATCGCGCCGGGACCCCCCCACTGGATCCCAGGTAATTTAAAACATTTTGGGGGGGTTCGGGAGGGTGGGGGATTTGTTTTAAAGGGTTGGGGTGGGTTTTAGGGTTGTTTTGGTGTGCCGGTTTTCCTGCCCTCCCCCTTCCCCGATTTACAATTTTTTGATGATAAATCGGGGGAATTGTTATTGTATCGCGGCTCTAACGATTTTTGACGATTTAAAATATATCTGACGATTGTTTTAAATCGTCAAAAATGATTCACATCCCTATTAACAACCTGCTTTTTAGTTCTTAGGGATAATTTGGAAATCTTTAGCTCAGGTGATGTTTTACATATAGGCACATGGACTACATTTGCTTTTATTGGAGCTCTCTGTTGGGATGCCCTAACTCTCCTGTTTCATTAGTATCCTTCAAGGATACATTTCTCAGAACCATGCACTGCTGAGTGACTGTCGGCTTTTCCTCTTGTTCTAGTTTAAAAACTGCTCTATCTCCTTTTTAAAAGTTAGTACCAGCAGCTTGGTTCCTCTCTGGTTAAGGTAGAGCCCATCCTTTCGGAAAAGTCTCCCCCTTCCCCAAAAGTTTCCCCAGTTCCTTACAAAACTGAATCCCTCTTCCCTGCACCATTGTCTCATTCACGCATTGAGACTCAGGAGCTCTGCCTGCCTCTGGGGACCTGCATGTGGAATAGGAAGCATTTCAGAGAATGCTACCCTGAAGTAGAGATGTGCATTCATTTTTGCCGAATTGGAAAATTGCAACGAAATTGTCTAATTCGGCATGTTTCAGGGAGCCCGAAAAAAATCAGGATTTTCCTGTTTTTTCGCAAAAATTCGTTTTTCCGATTAGTGCGCACTAACGGGAGTCAGTGCGCGCTAACTCCCCGTTAGTGCGCGCTAACTCCCGTTAGTACGCACTAACAAAAAGTAACAAAATCTAACGGTTTTTGTTAGTGCGCGCTAACGAGGAGTTAGCGCGCACTAACTAAAAATCGATTTTTTGTGAAAAAAAAGACCCGAACCGACAAAAAAATGACTTTTTCCATGGCGGCCGAAAAATGAAGAACGACACGAACACAAAAAATGATGCACATCTCTACCCTGGAGTTTTGGATTTCAGCTTTCTACCTAAAATCCTAAATTTGGCTTCCAGAACCTCTCCCACATTTTCCTATGTTGTTGGTGTTTAGCTACACATTGCTTCCCATTTTTCTACATTGGGTCCCCTTTTTAAAATATCACTTTCTGGTAATGCAGGTATTCAGAATGTGTTTATTATTCTAAGTTATAATATTGTGAACTAATTATGAATAGAGCATTTACTTTTCCAAGACTTTGATCTGGCAGACTGTGGAACTTAATGGGAGGGCTCTGAGTGGCCAGCAATACCAGCATCATGCTAATTTAGATAGTTGCACAGCATAGTTGTTGCAGTGGTTTCAAACTGCTGTGTCGCCACAGCATTAGCACAAAAATATCACCACTGACAACTTAGGTTCCTTGTTAGGCTCCACAGCTTGCCAAATTAAAATCCCTGAAAAAGCAAAATCCTTATTATGAACCAATTAACTTCATCCTTCTGTATTAAGAAGCTACAAATTCCTATAGAATAACAGGTAGTTTAGCATGTTTCTGCACCTCCAGAGTCAGGTTCCATGCAAAAAGCCACTCCCTGGTTTTCATCAACCATTATAGCCTTCGATTGCAACCATAAAACAGGCTTTTATTAGCCATGCTGCAAAGTGTATGCCTTTTCTAGAGTACAGCTACTTACAAGTTTCCTGTCTGGTGAGAATGAGGAGATCATTCTGTAGATTGTTATAGTGCAGTGAAACCTGGCTTTAAAAAGCTGTAGTAGATCTTATGAAATCCATGCTTTAAAAAAAGCCATTTCCATGCAATACTTCAATGTGTTTCATTAGTTATAGCTTGTGTAGGTGGATGAGGCACCAGCGGTTTCAGTTTTTTTTTTTATCTTTCCCTGTTGAAAACCTACAAAATATTGGTAATGTATTCTTGTTAAATGTCAAACCACTGATTTGTGGTTTCATCATTAGACTTTCTTTTGCATACTAGGGTGGCATGGAACATGGAAATCTTTATACTTGATGCTTCAGCTTGTTTTTATTTTTCAAAGATTCATTTTTTTTTCTCACTCTTTGCATGTTGCAGTGTAGTAATTATATTAGTGTACAAGTCTATGTAGACATAAATGTGAATTATCACTTGTGTTACATAATTCAGCATCTCATTGTCACTATTTCCAGTATTGCATCTGAAAAACTGTTATAAATTGCCTTGAGCTAAAATAGCAAAGACAGCTTAGAAATAAAAAAATGATTAAATTATCATGTTTGCAGGGATTTTACGTAAGGACTTTTTTTAGAGTACTGGCTATTTAAAAATGGTGAGCCAGTGCAAACATTACATTGATTAATTGGACTGTCCATGGGATTCAAGCCACACTCGCATGGACAACATTGTATATGCAGAGCTAATTATCTGCAAATGTTTTCATAGGAAGGATCACTTTAAAAGAAAAAGCCGTGAACCCATATTTGTGTGCATATGGGCTTGCATGCACATGTACGTGAATTTTATAAACAAATCGGAAGCCGATCCAGTTGGCTGTGATACAGTAAAAACAATGAGAATCGGACGATCAGAAGAAGCCCTTTATTTCAATGCCCGACTCTGGCCGAGTTTCGCTCATAGAGCTGCCTCAGAGTGTTCTGCAGACACTAATGATATTGTGACATTGTGACAGTGTGACAGCAGCCCTGCAGGCATATTTTAAGTCCTGCTAATTGAATTGCCCCTGAGGCAGCTCTATGAGCGAAACTCGGCCAGAGTCGGGCATTGAAATAAAGGGCTTCTTCTGATCGTCCGATTCTCATTGTTTTTACTGTATCACAGCCCTGTGAATTTTATAATGCACGCACCTATATGCATGCAAAATATAAAATATGCTTGAGTTGCACTTGTACCTTATGCATTAACTTTGAACATACATTTATTCATGAATCATACACGTGCATGTTTTTCCGTGATGTGCAGGATGGGTTCATTCCATGATGCCTCCGCCAGCACGGTAGGCCAATTTCACCGCCAGGGATATGTCACAACTGGCATCCCTGGTGGTGACTGATGAGCATCTGCTGTTCTGGGTCAAGGGATTTTGTCACAATACTAGGACCATGAAGTAGGCCTGGAAAGAGAATTTAGTCACAGAGAATTTAGTCAGAGTCTTTTACCCACATGGGGTAAGTAGATCTTGGATGTTAAGGGTAGGTATTATTTATTTATTTATTTATTTATTTATTTAAACTATTTTTTTCACCTATAGCAATATATGCTAGCAAATTACAGTGATTAAGAAAAACCATCAAAATAAAAATTAAAATACAAGCATTAGAAATATATTACTAACACAAAATATGTACCGAAACATTTAACAAACAAAATACATATGGCTACCTGACTCTGACTCTTTTCTTGGACACTAGGTATAGTCATATTAGGAGCTACCAAAAGCCTCTAAACAGCTGTTTATGAAACCTCGCTACATCATTCAAGGACCGCAGGGTAACGTGTTTCAGAGTGTTGGCCCGGTATGAAAAAAAGCATGCTGCCTAATCTCAGTTCCAAGGATTTTCTAAGCAGGGGGCAAGGACAAAAGCATTTTGCTTGGGGTGTGGAAATGAAGGCAATGGGGTGTGTATTGAGAAGAGTGTGTATAGGTGGTTACTAGGGGAAGCAATAGTGGTGTGGGTTGGGGATTGGGACTCATAAGGATGTGTAGGGGAACTAGGGACAATAGGGGAATGGGGCGGGGATTGATGAGAGTGTATATGGTGGTCACAGGAGCAATAGGCTGTGGGGATAAGGGTGGGAACTGATAAAAGTATGTAGGGGGGCATTAAGGAGCAATAGGAGTGTGGGGATTTGGGTGGAGATTGATAAGAGTGTGTAGGGGGCACTAAGGGGGCATTGTAGCCTATAGGAGGGACAAGAGGCAGTAGGTATGTATGGATGCTATAACAGGTTTACATTCCATTAACGGCAAGATCAATGTACATGTGTTGCTAAATTTATATATTTAAAGAGTGAATTCTTAGGTAAAGAGGAATTTAACCCATAGTCACTAGTTGTTAGTGTTCGTGGTAGTTGTGGGTGGATCCTTGGGCCGGTGGCAGATGACCACACCCCCGGGGTAAGATCCCGAGAGGGACCACTGGTCAGGCTCAGACTATGGAGACAGACACACACTAGTTACTTTATTAAACAGTATATGGAACCACCAGAGGTGGCAGTAGTGAGCTGGAAGTGCCCGGCTGGGCTATAGTCCCTCAGATACTGGAACAGCGATCCTGGATAACTGAGCTGTAGAGAAACTGAATATAGTGAGTAGGCAGAGTATGCAGAGTTCAGGAACAGAACCTTGATGGTAACACTCACACAATAGTCTCTTAGAAGCAGCCCAGTAGCTGGAATGAAGTAGCCCTCGAGGAGCGAGTACCTAAGTCCAGGGAATACTCTGAGAGAGCGATGGTAACTCACTGGTGTTGTAGGCAGGGATGACTTCCTGGCAGAAGTGATATTCAGTAGCAAGTCCGGGAACGAGGGCCCTCAAGGAGCGAGTACCGATTCCAGTCTGCAATCTGAAAAGCAAAGAGAAAGTGAGGCCCCCGAGGAGCGGTTACTCCTGGTAAGTCCGAGGAGGCAGAGTAGCAAGGTATGCTGAGAGTGAATCCCATCTGCCGATACCTGGAGGAAAGCCCTTGCTAACCCTCTTCTTTAGCGATTTCTGAGACCTTAAATATCTGGTGAGGATGACATCACCTCAGGGGGATGCCCCTGAGGTTCGCGCCACTGCTGGTACTTGAGTCGGGGCCGCGCAGCGCGCGCACCCTTAGGCTCCTAGGAAACATGGCAGTGTACAGCGTCCAGGAGGAGAACGGCATGATGACGCCGTGGCAGTCAAACTTCCAACAGGCAAAGAGGGAGTCGCCAAAGAGGTAAGGTGGGCATAGTGGAGATGTTGGGCAGCGACGGTCGCAACACTAGTATAGTTAAGGTCCAGTTACAAGAGAGAATTTCCTTAGGGACATGTAATAGATTTAATGGTGGCCCCGATGACAGAGTAAACATAAGAACATAAGAACATGCCATACTGGGTCAGACCAAGGGTCCATCAAGCCCAGCATCCTGTTTCCAACAGTGGCCAATCCAGGCCATAAGAACCTGGCAAGTACCCAAAAACTAAGTCTATTCCATGTTACTGTTGCTAGTAATAGCAGTGGCTATTTTCTAAGTCAACTTAATTAATAGCAGGTAATGGACTTCTCCTTCAAGAACCTATCCAATCCTTTTTTAAACACAGCTACACTAACTGCACGAAACACATCCTCTGGCAACAAATTCCAGAACTTAATTGTGTGTTGAGTGAAAAAGAATTTTCTCCGATTAGTTTTAAATGTGCCACATGCTAACTTCATGGAGTGCCCCCTAGTCTTTCTATTATCTGAAAGAGGATTCACATCTACCCATTCTAGACCTCTCATGATTTTAAACACCTCTATCATATCCCCCCTCAGTCATCTCTTCTCCAAGCTGAAAAGTCCTAACCTCTTTAGTCTTTCCTCATAGGGGAGCTGTTCCATTCCCCTTATCATTTTGGTCACCCTTCTCTGTACCTAATCCATCGCAACTATATCTTTTTTGAGATGCGGCGAACAGAATTGTACACAGTATTCAAGGTGCGGTCTCACCATGGAGCAATACAGAGGCATTATGACATTTTCCGTTTTATTCGCCAATCCCTTTCTAATAATTCCCAACATTCTGTTTATTTTTTTACTGCTGCAGCACACTGAACTGACGATTTCCATGTGTTATCCATTATGACGCCTAGATCTCTTTCTTGGGTGGTAGCACCTAATATGGAGCCTAACATTGTGTAACTATAGCATGGGTTATTTTTCCCTATATGCATCAGCTTACACTTATCCACATTAAATTTCATCTGCCATTTCGATGCCCAATTTTCCAGTCTCACAAGGTCTTCCTGCAATTTATCACAATCTGCTTGTGATTTAACTACTCTGAACAATTTTGTATCATCTGCAAATTTGATTACCTCACTCGTCGTATTTCTTTCCAGATCATTTATAAATATATTGAAAAGTAAGGGTGCCAATACAGATAACTGAGGCACTCCACTGCCCACTCCCTTCCACTGAGAAAATTGTCCATTTAATCCTACTCTCTGTTTCCTGTCTTTTAGCCAGTTTGTAATCCACAAAAGGTCATCGCCACCTATCCCATTACTTTTTACTTTTCCTAGAAGCCTCCCATGAGGAACTTTGTCAAATACCTTCTGAAAATCCAAGTACACTACATCTACCGGTTCACCTTTATCCACATGTTTATTAACTCCTTCAAAAAAGTGAAGCAGATTTGTGAGGCAGAGGACTTTGTTCCATTAAACCATGTCTTTCTATATGTTCTGTGATTGTGATATTAAGAACACTTTCCACTATTTTTCCTGGCACTGAAGCCAGGCTAACTGGTCTGTAGTTTCCCGGATCACCCATGGAGCCCTTTTTAAATAATGGGGTTACATTAGCTATCCTCCAGTCTTCAGGTACAATGGATGATTTTAATGATAGGTTACAAATTTTTACTAATAAGTCTGAAATTTTATTTTTGAGTTCCTTGAGAACTCTGGGGTTTATGCCATCCGGTCCAGGTGATTTACTACTCTTCAGTTTGTCAATCAAGCCTACCATATCTTCTAGGGTCACCGTGATTTGGTTCAGTCCATCTGAATCATTACCCATGAAAACCTTTTCCGGTACAGGTACCTCCCCAACATCCTCTTCAGTAAACACCGAAGCAAAAAAATAATTTAATCTTTCCACAATGGCCTTATCTTCTCTAATTGCCTCTTTAACACCTCAATCATCTAACGGTCCAACTGACTCCCTCACAGGCTTTCTGCTTCAGATATATTTTTAAAACTTTTTACTGTGAGTTTTTGCCTCTACGGCCAACTTCTTTTCAAATTGTCTTTTAGCCTGTCTTATCAATGTCTTACATTTCACTTGCCAACGCTTATGCATTATCCTATTTTCTTCTGTTGGATCCTTCTTCCAATTTTTGAATGAAGTTCTTTTGGCTAAAATAGTTTCTTTCACCTTCCCTTTTAACCATGCCGATAATCGAATTGCCTTCTTTCCACCTTTCTTAATGTGTGGAATACATCTGGATTGTGCTTCTAGGATAGTATTTTTTAAGAATGACCACGTTTCTTGCACACTTTTTACCTTTGTAGCTGCTCCTTTCAGTTTTTTTCTATTTTTCTCATTTTATCAAAGTTTCTCTTTTGAGAGTTTAGCACAAGAGCCGTGGATATGCTTACTGTCCCCCTTCCAGTCATTAATTCAAATTTGATCATTTTATGGTCACTATTGCCAAGCGGCCACACCACCGTTACCTCTCTCACCAAATCCTGTGCTCCACTGAGAATTAGATCTAAAATTTCTCCCCCTTTTGTCAGTTTCTGAATCAATTGCTCCATAAAAATGTCATTTATTCCATCCAGGAACTTTATATCTCTAGCATGTACCGATGATACATTTACCCAGTCAATATTGGGGTAATTGAAATCTCCCATTATCACCGTACTACCAATTTGGTTAGCTTCCCTAATTTCTCTTAGCATTTCACTGTCCATCTCACCATCTTGAGCAGGGGACGGAAGTATACTCCTATCACTATAATTTTGCCCGACACACAAGGGATTTCTACCCATAAAGATTCAATTTTGCATTTAGTCTCATGCAGGATGTTTATCCTGTTGGACTCTATGCCGTCCCAGACATAAAGCGCTACACCGCCTCCCGGGTGCTCCTCTCTGTCATTGCGATATAATTTGTACCCCGGTATTGCACTGTCCCATTGGTTGTCCTCCTTCCACCATGACACTGAGATGCCAATTAAGTCTATGTCATCATTCACTGCTATACATTCTAATTCTCCCATCTTACTTCTTAGACTCCTGGCATTAGCAAACAAACATTTCAAAGTTTGTTTTTTGTTTGTATTTTCCTTCTGCTTTTTAATTGATAGGGATAAGTTAGAATTTTTTTGTTCAGGTGAGTTTTAATTACAGGCACTTGGACTACTTTTTTTATTATTGGAACCTCACTATCAGGATGCCCTAATTCTAATGCATCATTAGTATCCTTTGAAGATACCTCTCTCCGAACCATGTGCTGCTGAGCAACTGTCGGCTTTCCCCTTTGTTCTAGATTAAAAGCTGCTCTATCTCCTTTTTAAAGGTTAGCGCCAGCAGTCTGGTTCCACCCTGGTTTAGGTGGAGCCCATCCCTTCGGAAGAGACTCCCCCTTCCCCAAAAGGTTCCCCAGTTCCTTACAAAACTGAATCCCTCTTCCTTGCCCCATCGTCTCATCCGGACATTGAGACAACCTCTGTCTTTTTTCAAGCAGGAAGAGATGTGGCTAGGACCAAGGCAGCAAGTAGAGGAGTAGTCCACACTGACTATGAGAAGATCCAACAGTAACCCACACAAGAGTAGCCAGCTCCGCAGGTCCAGGAATGGCATGGGAGGCATCTAGGCATGCAGACAGTTCTTGAACAGGAGCAGGATCAGGATTCTAGGTGTCAGATGTAGAGCATGTAGCAAGACATGGATCTGTAGAGCCAGATGTGGAACAGGAGCAATGTCAGACGAGCAAAGATTCCAGAGGACATATCCCAGGTATCTGTTATACTTGCAAGAGTTAGTCTCTATTGATCTCCATATGTACTGCCACCAATTAAGGCAAGTCTAGAACTGAACCAACAGGGCCTTCATGGAATTTGTCTAACTCCTTTTGAGCTTGAGAGCCAGGCCAAATGGTTCTCCTGCTCCCCACTCCCCCCTGATTGGCACTGACCAGAGTGTTAAAATCTCTATGTCCCTCCTTTACTCTGTGGCTCCTCTGCTACTTCCTGTGCTCTGTTTTCTAGGATCACTAGTTCAAGCCTCGCTGACCCTGACAGCATGTATGTATTTAGGTTCGCCTAGCATAGTTGTGCAAATATCCAGTCACTGGATGAAAGGGCTGGTCATAAGCTTGGGGGCTTCCTCACATGAGAATAGGAACTCTGTCCCCTGAGCCATTGGGTGGTGTTGGTGATTTTAGGTTTATGCAAGTGAAGAAACCTGGTATAGAGCTTGATGCAAGAATCAGTAACTATGTTCCTGAGAAATCAGATTGGCCCTTGAATTTTGAAAAGTTGCCAAGCACTACAAAAACTATCTAGCACCTTGTCAGTTGCCAAGCTTTAGTGCTCCAACATAAAAAAAAATACCCAATATTATGAAGGCTGCCTAGCCCCATGCCATCGTACCTGACCTGCAAGTGAGTGCTTTGAAATGAAATGGACCTGTTAGTTGTCTAACTCCTTGGGCCGGTTCTGCACTAAAGACAAAGGGGTAGATTTTAAAAGAAGCGCGATCAGCCTACTTTTGCTTGCGCATCAGACTCAAGCAAAAGTACGCTGGATTTTAGTAGATACGCGCGGAGCCGCGCGTATCCACTAAGGGGTAGATTTTCAGAGCCCTGCTCGCCTAAATCCGCCCAAAACCGGGCGGATTTAGGCGAGCAGGGCCCTGCGCGCCGGGAAGCCTATTTTACATAGGCCTCCCGGCGCGCGCAGAGCCCCGGGACTCGCGTACGTCCCGGGGTTTTCGGAGGGGGGCGTGTCGGGGGCGTGTCGGGGGGGCGGGCCCGGTCGACGCGGCGTTTCGGGGCGTGTCGGCTGCGTTTTGGGGGCGGGTACGGGGCGTGGCTACGGCCCGGGGGCGTGGCCGCGCCCTCCGTACCCGCCCCCAGGTCGCGGCCCGGCGCGCAGCAGGCCCGCTGGCGCGCGGGGATTTACGTCTCCCTCCGGGAGGCGTAAATCCCCAGACAACGGTAAGGGGGGGGTGTAGACAGGGCCGGGTGGGTGGGTTAGGTAGGGGAAGGGAGGGTAAGGTGAGGGGAGGGCAAAGGAAAGTTCCCTCCGAGGCCGCTCCGATTTCGGAGCGGCCTTGGAGGGAACGGGGGGAGGCAGCGCGGCTCGGCGCGCGCAGGCTATACAAAATCGATAGCCTTGCGCGCGCCGATCCCGGATTTTAGTGGATACGCGCGGCTCCGCGCGTATCTACTAAAATCCAGCGTACTTTTGCTTGAGTCTGATGCGCAAGCAAAAGTAGGCTGTTCGCGCGCCTCTTAAAATCTACCCCTAAAATCCTGGATCGGCGCGCGCAAGGCTATCGATTTTGTATAGCCTGCGCGCGCCGAGCCGCGCTGCCTCCCCCCGTTCCCTCCAAGGCCGCTCCGAAATCGGAGCGGCCTTGGAGGGAACTTTCCTTTGCCCTCCCCTCACCTTCCCCTCCCTTCCCCTACCTAACCCACCCGCCCGGCCCTGTCTACACCCCCCCCTTACCTTTGTCGGGGGATTTACGCCTCCCGGAGGGAGACGTAAATCCCCGCGCGCCAGCGGGCCTGCTGCGCGCCGGGCCGCGACCTGGGGGCGGGTACGGAGGGCGCGGCCACGCCCCCGGGCCGTAGCCACGCCCCCGTACCCGCCCCCAAAACGCTGCCGACACGCCCCCGGAACGCCGCGACGACCGGGCCCGCCCCCCAACACGCCCCCGACACGCCCCCCTCCGAGAACCCCGGGACTTACGCGAGTCCCGGGGCTCTGCGCGCGCCGGGAGGCCTATGTAAAATAGGCTTCCCGGCGCCCAGGGCCCTGCTCGCCTAAATCCGCCCGGTTTTGGGCGGATTTAGGCGAGCAGGGTTCTGAAAATCTACCCCAAAGAGAATTATCCTGGCTCCCTACCCTGAGGGAGCTTGTATTTTTTTATCCTTGTGTAATCCCTGGATGACAAAAGCTGAATGATAGACCTTCAATAACATTTCAGACTCTATTTGGAAAGCTCTTCAAGGTGTTCAATAAATCTGAGTGCCCAGGGCTCCCTGTGCTGGCCTGTGCTTTTTCTCTTATGTAAGGCTTTTAAGAGAAAAACCATATTATATGAAATGCCAATATTATTGGAAAAATGACAAAACCCTCATTGAAGAGCCAATGTCCAAAAACGACAATGCGTTATGCTGTGTTCACTTAGAGGGTAATTCCTTCAATACCCAAGTGATACGTGATGGACCGCTCAAAATTTATAATCACAGGGTTTGTCATAATTTTTTAAAGATGTTCAACTTTTTTCAAATGTTTTTTAACTTTTTTAACTTTTTAAGAGTTCATTTTAACGCCACATAACAACAGAAAAGACACTTATCATTAAAATGTGTGCAGCAGCAAAAAGTTCAAATGCCCTGCTTAGTGCGCCCTCGTTTGCTCGACACGGCACGTGTTTCATTTAAACTTCATCAGGGGCTCAGGAGCAATATCTCAAATAATGTCCAACATTGTAGAACCAATTTTTAAATACATAACATACGTGTCTTTAAACATTGAACCCTTCCAAGTATAACATTGAAGCTCAGCAAGTCAGAATGGAGCTGCCATATTGAAACCTAAGGTATTTAAACATATTACTGACTCATGACCTGACCAATGGAAACCAAATAATAGACTGAACCAACCAATGGATGACTCTAAAACGGCCCTTTAAATCAGAGTCATCCATTCTATATTATCATTCATGCGCTAGGGATACTCAGTGGATAATCTGAAAATCCATCGTTGTTCTCATTCATTTAACAATGATCGCTTATCTCCTCCATGGCAAGATGTAGTAATATGATCCAAAATGGTCCAACGCAGCTGTGAGAATTCATGATGTGCTGCCAGACAATGTTTTAGGAGCTTTGACATTTTTAGTATTCAGACAGCTGCAATGGTCTCTAAGCTGAATTCTAATGGGTCGAGACGTCAGTCCAACATATAGCTGTGGACAATCACATTGTATCACATATACAACGTTATCCGTATTAAAATCTGAGGAAAGTTTTTTTGAAAAAATAGCTCCAGTGACAGGGTGTTGCCATGAATGTCCTTCCAACGTAGTGATGCACATATCACATTGACCGCAATCTTTATGGCCAGTTGGTTGTGATGGCACACTAGGAGGTGATGATAATGATCAGACAATATGGTTTCTGATGTTTAATCCTCTTTGGAATGATATTAAGGGTGGTTCACTAAATATAGAATGCAATTGAAGAGCATGCCAATGTTGATGAATACTTCGAATGATAGACGCGGATTGATTAGAGTGTTGAAAAACATAAACATTCCGAGAAGAAAAACATCTAGTTTGGTATTCCAGAAGTGACTGTCATGGAGAATAGAGTGCTCTTTTATATGCTGCACGAATTGCAGAAAAGGGTAACCCTGCTCCAGAAATCTCTTTTTTGGATATTGCAATCTCTTTTTTGGATATTACAATCATCAAGGAAGGTAGAGGTATCAAGACCACACTCCACCGCAAAGTTACTGATAGGAACACATTTCTCAGATATCATAGTTTTCATCCAAAAGCCTTCAAAAATGGCTTACCTGTTAGCCAGTACTTTCGTATGCTACGCATTTGCTCCTCAGATGACTTCAAACAGCAATCCTATTCTATGGCTATGAGATTTCTGGAGCGGGGTTACCCTTTGCCTGCAATTCATGCAGCATATAAAAGAGCACTCTATTCTCCATGACAGTCACTACTGGAATACCAAACTAGATGTTTTTCTTCTCGGAATGTTTATGTTTTACAACACTCTGATCAATCCGGGTCTATCATTCGAAGTATTCATCAGCATTGGCATGTTCTTGAATTGCATTCTATATTTACTGAACCACCCTTAATATCATTCCAAAGAGGATTAAACATCAGAAACCATATTGTCCGCGCAGTATCATCTCCTCCTAGTGTGCCATCACAACCAACTAGCCATAAAGCTTGCGGTCAATGTGATATGTGCATCACTACATTGGAAGGACATTCATGGCAACACCTTGTCACCGGAGCTATTTTTTCAAAAATATTTTCCTCAGATTGTAATACGAATAATGTTGTATATGTGATACAATGTGATTGTCCACAGCTATATGTGGACAGACCTCTCGACCCATTAGAATTCGGCTTAGAGAGCATCGCAGCCATCTGAATACTAAAAATGTCGAAGCTCCAATAGTAAAACATTGTCTGGCAGCACATCATGAATTTTTACAGCGGCATTGGACCATTTTGGATCATATTACTACGTCTTGCAGTGGAGGAGATAAGCAATCATTGTTAAATTATAGAGAACAGCGATGGATTTTCATATTATCCACTGAGTATCCCTCGGGCATCAATGATAATATAGAATGGATGACTCTGATTTAAAGTGCCGTTTTAGAGTCATCCATTGGTTGGTTCAGTCTGTTATTCGGTTTCCATTGATCAGTTTATGAGTCAGTAATATGTTTAAATACCTTAGGTTTCAATATGGCAGCTCCATTCTGAAATGCTGAGATTCAATGTTATACTTGGAAGGGTTCAAAGTTTAAAGTCACGTATGTTATGTATTTAAAAATTGGTTCTACAATTTTGGACATTATTTGATATCTCAATTATGTTTCTTCATCTTCTAGAGATATTGCTCCTGAGCCCCTGACAAAGTTTTAATGAAACACGCGCCATGTTGGGCGAATGAGGGCGCACTAAGTAGGGCATTTGAACTTTTTGCCGCTGCACACATTCTAACAATAAGTGTCTTTTCTGTTGCTATGTGGCGTTAAAATGAACTCTTAAAAAGTTAAAAAATATTTGAAAAAAAGTTGAACATCTTTAAAAATTTATGACAAACCCTATGATTATAAATTTTGAGTGGTCCATCACGTATCACTTGGGTATTGAAGGAATTACCCTATAAGTGTACACAGCATAACGCATTGTCGTTTTTGGACATTGGTTCTTCAATGAAGGTTTTGTCATTTTCCCAATAATATTGGCATTTTATATGATGTGGTTTTTTTCTTAAAAGTCTGTTATATTTTTACCACAGTTGTATCCATTTTTTTGTGCTGTAATTTGTTATTTTCTCTTATGTCTGCATGTCAGTACCTCAGACTATAAAATTCAGGGCCCATGCTGGTTGTTGTCTATATCCAGTTCCCCTTTCCCACCCACCAGCCCCCACCATCAAAGCAAGGAGTGACGTTGCAATTGCGTCAAAAGCATCAAGGCTATTGATTGAGGGTGGTAATCCCCATGCCTTCTATTAAGGGTAGTAACTGCCACTCCTTACAGGTTACCCCATGAACCCTCTTGTTCATTTCTGTCCTCTAGCCTTTAGGGATCCACAGTGTTTATCCCATGCCCCTTTGAATTCATTGATTGTTTTCTTCTTTACCACCTCCTCCGGAAGACCATTCCAACCATCCACCATCCTCTCCATGAAGAAATATTTCCTGACATTGGTTCTGAGTTATTCCCCCTGGAGCTTCATTTCGTAATCCCTAGTTTTACTTTTCCTTTGCAACTGAAAAGATTCAAAGTTTGTACATCATTAAAACCTTTTAGATATCTGAAGATCTGTATCATATCTCCTCTGCACCTTCTCTCTTATAGGGTATACATATTTAGATCCTTCAGCCTCTCCTCATAAGTCTTCCGATACAGACCCCACACCATTTTGGTCACTCTTCTCTAGACCGCCTCCAATATGTCTCTATCCTTTTTGAAATATGGTCTCCAGAACTGAACACAGTACTCCAGAAAAAGCCAATCTCTTAATTCTTTATCTCCTCACTTCTTTCTAATTTCTCAAATTTATAACAAATTATTCCCTTGTATAATGGTCAGATGAGTAGTCTCAAATATGTAACAGAATGAAAAGTCTTGCCCAACTCTGGCCAAGTTTTGCTCACCAAGGAGCTGCCTCAGGGGCTACTGTGTGAAAGAACTCTTGATAGAATGACTCCAGTCAGTAAAAAAACAGGTTATGCATATAGTTTATTCTTTTCAAACAAATCTGCTATCAACTCCACAGGCGCACATATCTTTAAATATTGTACAGTATTGAATGTTGGATCTTTTTGCACATTGTAAACTCGGTATAAAAAATGAACTTAATGCTGGAAGCCATGCAAGTATATTATGTTGATGCAGTATTGTGAGAGCTTCAACCCAATAAACTCCACCACATGCTGCAGCTTGGCTGCCGATACTAAGCATAACTGTACAATATTTAAAGATATGTGTGCCTGTGGAGTTGATAGCAGATTTGTTTGATAAGAATAAACCATACACATAACCTGTTTTTTCACTGACTGGAGTCATTCTACCAAGAGTTCTTTCACACAGTAGTCCCTGAGGCAACTCCTTGGTGAGTGAAACTTGGCCAGAGTCAGGCAAGATTTAATAAAAGTCCTTTTATATACCGATCCTCTTCTTCGTTTTTATCGCTGCACAGCTATCTTAGATCAGCTTCCACTTTGTTTTTTGGGACAGAATAAAAAGTCTCAATTTTCATATCTCTTCTGAAGTCTTCTCTATTCTCCTGGATCTCCTTCGGATAATACCAAGCTGGAACTCTCCTCCCAAGCATAGCACACCTGGGTCTGTATTGAAAATACTCTTGAATGATACCTTAATAATGCCTTCTCTCTCTTAATGGATGTGAATCCATTCCTGTGCAATGACACAGCTTCTTTCCAGGCCCTTTCTAGGTGAAAGACACCTTTTATTCAGAATAAGCAAAAAATATCTGAGTCCCTGGGCCCTAGACCCAGAGAAAATAAAATAAAGGCACAGAAAAAATTCGTAATGAAAAAGGGGACCAAATGAGAGAGAGGAAGGGTGGAAAACTTTCCTTCTTCAGGAGCAAAAAGGTGTCCAAAACTCTGGTCAAAACATAGGATTTCCAACTCTCTTTAGTCAAGTCTCTGTGAAGAAGACCCTCAGCGTTCTTTTCCCAAAAAATAAAAGAGGAACTGCACAGCAGGGCAACTCAGAAAGAATTGAACTAAGAATCCACACACTAACATGGTGGCAGAAGTTTATAAAAGCTCATACACACACCATCTACTTTCCCACATGGGGAAGCCTGATCTCAACCTCTACTCAGTAATAGAGATGTGCATCGTGCCGGCGATCATTTCTGCTTTTGTTTTCGTAAAACCGTGGGAAATTTCGTATCGCCCGCTGTTCGGTATTTTTTTTTTCGTGGCGAATCATTTCTGGGTTAGTGCGCACTAAACCGAAAAACAATTTTTCCCAAAAATTCATGGGAAATGTGATCGTTTATCGGTTTTACCGATACATGATGAATTAGGAAATATCATACGATTTCCTACTTCGTCAAAAAACGAATGCACACCCTACTTAGTAATCTCTTTGTAACTTTCCAGAAAGATTGTTCACTCCCTCTGGTAAGGAAACGAAGGATTTCTTACACTTGTAGTGAAGGAATTTGCATATCCGTTAACTATGTGATTTGAAATGAATCCTACTTGGGAACCTCAAAGAAACTGCTGATTTAAATAAACCCCCAACATTCTCTGTTTTAGAAGGCAAATAGAAAGTGACACAGCCAGGAAATGCAGACTGAAAATACTAAATTAAATAAAATTAAATTAAATTAATGAAGGATACTGGTTTGCCAAAGTATATAAAGTGTCCTGACACACATTCTCTCTGTGGACTAAAGACGTGTGTAGTCTTTTCAGGAGCCAATTTTTACATGGGGAATGCAGTATAAAAGGCCATCTACATCACTATAAGCCTATCATTCTAAACTAAAGGGTAGCTTTAATAAGTTCTGATATCTGGTATCCATGAATGAAAATAAGAACTGCTCTTTTTGATGAATGCTAGTTAGAGAATCTCAGATGCAAGAAAGACAGCACCACATTGAGGCTTCATCCAAGGGAGAAAAAGGAAAATCAAGGAAGGAAAGAGAAGAATGGAGATCATCCCTTAGCCTTTTCACTTTTCTTGTTCTGCTGTTTTAATTATTTTATTAAATTATTTAGGTAAAAAATATTAAGGTGCACACTGGGCCTTTGGTAATACTTGGAGCACTAAACAGGAAATGGTATCCTGTGATTCAAATACCCTTTCTTGGTTCTGGAGCTTCACTTTGCATACTGAAAATAATAAATTTCACCTAGCTGTATTGACAATTTCTATTTACTATATATATATATGTACACACATACACACACACAGATATAAATATATATAAATGTGTGTGTGTGAATAAATTCTTCAATATGTATATTTCTATCTATAATTCGTTACTGCTTTCATAATATTACCCAACAGAATGCATCTTTTCCTTTCAAGTTATATTTCTTCTTCCATTTCATTTTATCTTCCTTCCTCCACATTTTCCATCACATCATAAAGGGCTAGCCTGGTCTCTAATTAAACTTAGATTAGTTTAACTGTCTATCATGATATTTTGCAGCCAACCTTCCCCAGGTTCTTTGTTAATCTTGGTCATGTTATTCTGATTTAGCCTGTTATATTGTTGCCGTCTTTCCTTCTGCCATTGTCTCTCATTTAATTGAGTTGATTGATTTTTGTTGCTAATCTGCACAGTTTAGCTGTACAAGACATATTGTTCTGCTGCTTTATAGATCTCTATATTATTTGATAGTGAAAAGTCCAGACACTTGCACAGTCCATGTCAAGGATTGTACTAGTAACTATGCATGTCACAGCAAGGACATCATTAGCACTGGGCACACCATGCAGGCCCGGCTGACACAGCTGCAGCCCCTCCTCCTCAGGCCACGCGGATCAGGCCAACACAACTGTGCTAGCATGTGGTTTCTGTATAGAGATCTATAGTACCTTAGCTTGTTCTATTTTCTTGATAGGAGATGTACTAGTGTTGTATGGTCTAGTGTTGTGTTCCGTAGTCATGGCACCCCACGACCGTGGCCCCCTACCTTAGCCGCGGCATTCCTGCACCGCGGGAGCCCCGGGGGAGGGCTCCGATCCTGGCCGTCGCCCCCGCACGGCCTCCCAAGCTGCCCGCTGCAGAGGGAGCCGTCCTGCTCCCCCTCGCGGCGTCCAGAGGCGTCTCTCCTCCGTGGGACAAAATCAAAGATGGCCGCCGCCATCTTTAGGCACGAGGCCACGCCTCCTCATTAGCCTTAAAGGGACATGATCCCTTTACCAGGCTCAGCTGTTCCCTATGAGCTGGAGCAGAGGAAGTATAAAGGGAGACTTCCTCTGCTCATTCCTTGACTTGGCAACGTCCCCTAGCGCTGTCTAGTCTGCTTGCTTCGGTGAGTCTTCAAGCTTTGGATCTCGTTCCTGTTCCATCTTGACGTTCCTGGTTCCTGACTTCAGATTGGCTTACGGTGATTCTCTGGTTCCTGATTCGGATTGGCTTACAGTGATTCTCTGGTTCCTGACTCCGGATTGGCAAGCGGTGATTCTCTGGTACACGACTTCGGACTGGTTAGCGTTGACCCTCTGGCACTTGACCTAGGACTCCTTCAAGACCACCGCCTCCAAGGGCCCACCGAAGTCCCAGCGGCCCGGGTTCCTACGGGCTCCTCCTGGGGGGACCGCGGGCTTCCAGGGCGAAGCTCCAGTTGGCCCTTGCACCGTTACCCTGACCTCCCTAGGTCCACCTAAGTCCCAGCGGTTGGGTCTCTACGGGCTCCTCCCGGGGGGACCGCAGACCACCAGTGGTGAAGACACAGCACCTCATCTCGTCTTTTCATCGCCTCCGTGTTCGCCTCAGTCTCCAGTGCCAAGGGTCAACTGGTCCTGCCTCCTGTTCTGCCTCACCACCCGACAAGAGAGCCTACGGACCCTCCGAAAGGTATACCATCCTCTCGTCGGCCAAGGGTCCACAAGCCTGAGCATAACACTAGTATAATATTTGAAATGTTGCTTTTTCATAGGTTGGATTGTTACTATTTGGAAGTTAGCAGTTAGTACTATATTTTAATTGCAATTCACTTTCTTTCAGAGGATTCATTCCCAATTTGTTGTCAGCATCAAATTAAAGACAGCACAATTTTTAAATCTTTGCAGTACTATAACCTAATGGCTGAATGTAAGTGGCTGAGTGCAGTGCTGTACTGTGCTGTATCTGGGTCTCTCAACCAGCTGCAAGTACACCTTGAGACTAGATCAGTGAAAGATGTGGATGATTGATGCAATCATAATATTTCCATAACATTGGGAAAAAATGATCAATGCATCTATAAAACCCAAGTGCATACACAAATAATGGAATGCATGTATCTGTGCATATTATGCTCTGTCATTCTAGTGTTTTGAATAGATTCATAAGTGCATCACTCCTCATTGATAGCTCTGTTGGTTCTATTCATTCATTGGTAAATTGTCCATTGCCACTTTCCTGGGGATGCTAGAATAGAAAGAACAGGGGATGAGACAGAGAGAGCAGATTCAGGGGTAGTATTGGAAAATTTATGAAAATGTATGCAAATGAGGAGAGGGTCAGGTGTTTCTCTTCTCCTTGTTCCTCAGGTGTCCAGTCCTGGCCTATGCAAACATTGGCAAACTTGGGGGGGGGGGGGCAAGGATAGGACTATGGGCCCATGCCCCAGATCTTTGAAGTACTTAGCAATACCCCTGAGTCACAGTAACTAGGGACTTGCAGTCTGATTAATTTTCTGCATAATAGGTTATCATAAGGAATCTAAACAATTAGATTATTTTCCAGGTGTAAAATAAATATGGATTACTTTTAGCAACGTTTTTGCATTTACCAGCAGCTTTTTTTCCTGAAGTAGACATGACCACATTTATCCTGCACAGAGGGTACAATAAACCAGATTCTGCCCAAAGGATTTTTTAACATGTGGCTTTGCGAATTGAATATAATGATACTTTTCTTTTTTACAGCTTAGGAAGATGAAAAACAATTTGATACTAATGCAGTCTTAAAGTGTTCACTAAGAGGTCTATATTCAAAAGCTATTTAGACGGGTAACTCAAAAGTTATCCTTCCTAATGGCAAAAAAGTCATTTTCAGCAACTTATCCAGATAACTTCTATGGCGCCCCTGCCCGCGCTTCACGCAGACAGGGCCTTATGTTCATGGCCTGTCCTGCTCCCGACGTTGCTCCTCGCGGCCTGGAGGCCACAGCTGAAGCCGGGGCCTCACCTGAGGCGGCCGACGCCGGGTGCTCCCGCGGCCCGCCCGCCATCTTGCCGGCATGGCAGGAGCCATGCTAGGTTCTTGCCTCACCTGGAGGCCTACTCCCCGTCGGGGCCTGCCTGTGGCCCAGTCCTCTCCTCTCCGATGCGGCAGGATGCCGCCAGTGTCATTGGGGCCTGCCCGGAGGCCTGCTTCCTCCGCTCCACCTCCTCCCTGCACAGCGGCAGGGACGCCTCTGTCCAGGGTCCTGAACTTCCTGTTCCTGCTCCTGCTCCTGCTCCTCCTAGGGGGCAGGCCCGCAGCTCTCTTCCCTTCTTGTAGGGACAGAGAGGTGTGGTCCTCTTAGCAGCTCCTCTCAGCCCTATAAGAGCCCTGCTTCATTCCAGCTTTGTCTTCGCATCAGCTCAGATGCTCCTGAAGACATCTCTTCATCTGGTACCTGTTCCTGATGTCCGATTCCTGAGTCTGGATACCGATGCCTGTTCCTGATGTCTGTTCCTGAATCTGGATCCTATTATCCTGTTCCTGAGTCTGGATCCTGTTGTCTGTTCCAAGATGTCTCAAGTCCTGCAGTTTGTTCCAAGATGTCTCAAGTCCTAAAGTCCGTCCCAAGATGTCCCATGATCCTAGATGTTCCAAAATATTTTAAGATGACCCTAGAAGTTCCTAGTTCCAAGTTCCTAGTTCCAAGTTGCCTGTGATGTTCCTGTCTCCCTGCTGATGTTGTCCCGGTCCTAATGCTCCAGGTCCAGTGGGACCCATGCCTCCGGAGATTCCCTGCTTTTACTCTGAGCTCCTAGCTCCAAGGTTTTATCTGTTTCCTAGTTCCAACTCCGAAGAATCCGAGGGCTTTCTACTACCCTGTGCTATGAGACTTCCTGAGCCTGCCCCGATCTCCTCGTGGTCTGAGACCAGCCACCTGGCTGTGTAGGGCGCATAGGGAACAGTGTGGTCTGCGACCAGCCCCACATGCTGTGTAGGGTGCCTGAGGGTCTTGCTCATCCCCGTCTGTGTCCATGTTCTTCCAAGAGTCTGCAGTGTGGTCCGCGACCAACCCCACGTGCTGTGTAGGGTGCCTGTGGGACTCACCTTCCTCGTACCAAGTCTACGTCTCAAGTCTTCATCTATGTTCCTAGTCTATGTTCCATAAGTCTGCAGTGTGGTCTGCGACCAGCCCCATGTGCTGTACAGGGCGCCTGTGGGACTCGCCTTCCACGTCCCAAGTCTACGTCCCAAGTTTACATCTGTGTTCTTCATTTCCACGTTCCAAGTTCCAAGTGTTCATCTCCACGTTCCAAGTTCCAAGTCTTCAGCTCTACATTCCAAGTCCCAAGTCTTCAGCTCTACGTTCCAAGTTCCAAGTCCTAGCCAGAGACCTACATTGTAGCCTGTGTTCCTAGCTCGGTACAGCTCTGCTCCTGTGTCGCCTATTCCCACACACATACCTCACCACGGGCGTGACTCATGTCCTGACCTGAGCTGCCCTGGGGCCCAAGGGTTCCGCTCTCCTATGAGCCAAGCGATGTGTGCCAAGCACACACCATTGGCCCCTGAACGCTCCGCTCACAACAACTTCAAGTGGAATAAGTCATTGGGCCTCATTTTCCAACAACTTCAAGTGGAATAAGTCATTGGGCCTCATTTTCCAATATCGCATGGGATACCAAAAAGGGGTGTTACCTTATGCTAATAAGCTATGCCACATGCTCTTAGCGCAAGTTGTGTCACAATGTTTCCAGACAGCCTGTTTCAGTATGAGAGAGAGAGAGAGAGAGAGAGAGAGAGAGAGAGAGAGAGAGAGAGAGAGAGAGAGAGAGAGAGAGAGAGAGAGAGAGAGAGAGACTTGCTATAGTGCCTCCTCCCTAGACAGGTATTTGTATCCCTATGGGAGGCCCACCTAGTAACTTGAGGTGGGGATTAGGTATGAGTGTAGGGGATTGGGGGCCACTTTGACATTCAACATGAGACGTACGAACAGAACAGTGGTCTCTTGTGAAGATTTGATGGCCTTCGGAGTGAGGAAACTCACTCCAAGATGAGATTTGGACAATGTTCTCTCCACCTAGCTTGTTGTTGCCCAGGTAGAGTGTCCATCAAGCTAGGTGGAGAGAACATTGTCCAAATCTCATCTTGGAGTGAGTTTCCTCACTCCGAAGGCCATCAAATCTTCACAAGAGACCACTGTTCTGTTCGTACGTCTCATGTTGAATGTCAAAGTGGCCCCCAACCCCCTACACTCATACCTAATTCCCACCTCAAGTTACTAGGTGGGCCTCCCATAGGGATACAAATAGTTGTCTAGGGAGTAGACATTATAGCAAGGTTCTCTCTCTCTCTCTCTCTCTCTCTCTCTCTCTCTCTCTCTCACACTGAAACAGGCTGTCTGGAAACATCATGAACCGCAATAAACCTTTACCGGCCTCTAGTGCTCAACGTAATACAAATGAAAGAGGTGTAGCTATTAGCCGCGCTAACACTGCGGCTGTTTCGCGGCACACAGTAACTCTTTCCTACTTTACATATGCTCACCCCAACTCCGCCCCCTGAATACAAAATTAGAAATTCGCAAAACGTGTTAAATGACCCCCATTGTCTAGCTAAACTCTAACTGGAAAAAAATGAGGAGCTCTGGGGAATTACTGAGGGGATCTTCTTCCCTGGCTAACAAAGCTGATAAATAACAATATTCAAACTTATCTGGCTAATTTGAACGTATCTGTGTATATTCATCAGCATGGCCACATTACTGAATATCCTCACTAAGTGAGCCAGATAAGTCTTATCCGGCTAATTTATTTAGCCAGTTATAACTGAATATTGACCTCTAATAGATCAATCACTAAGTAAAGAAATATAACCTGTAACTGATTATTTTTGAGAGTCAAGTAAACTGTAATGTGATTACTTTTCTAAGTGAATATTTCACTATCCCTGCCTCTGATTCTAAGAGATTCCACACCATTGCTGAATGGATGTTTTGAAGAATTTGCAGAAGGAAGTACTTCTGTCTTATGTGTACATTAGCATTTTAGCCATTAATGCCCAATTAAACCATATGATCAAGTGCTGCAGCATTACTCAAAGGAAAAATCTGAATTAGTCAATAAGATTAGTTGGAGCACGCCCTTCCGGAGAATAAAGCTGCTCCCTGTGGCTGCATGTTAGCAGCATAAATATATATAGTATAGGTTAACTTATACCCTTGACTAAACTTCCCACTCAGATGACCGGTTTTGCACAGAAGCATACTTCTTCAAGAGGTGTCATATGCTAATATAAATGTGCTATATTATAGTACTGTTTATATTCTTACAGTGCCGTGAATATATCATTTCAAGGATATGTACTGTGTATTCCAATTAAGCATAGAATATGATGGCAGATATAAACTACAAGATCAATTTAATCTGCCTATGATTTGATTTAATTTAATTTAGCTGTAAAAAAAAATCTTTATTTCCATGCTAACCCCATATATACATATAAATATTCAGTTATTTCTACCTTCCCCCATACAAGCATTTAAAAATTTTCTAATCATTATGTTCCATTGAATCACTAAGCTTCTCCAACTATCTAATAATCCCCACCTGAAAAACAGGTGGGGAAGGATGGTGGAACAGTTGCAATCTCTTCTGTTAAGATAAATATACTCAAACGCACACAAGAAAATGGATCATCTTGTTTGGTCATCCCTCGTGAAAGAGATCACATGAAAATGGACACTCCCTGTGGAAAGGAGAACATACTGATGGAGAAACAGCAGGGATGAGAAGAAAATACACATACAGTCAATATTAAAAGTGTTTTGTGCACAAAAACAGCCACATACACCAAATATAACATGCATACAAAAGAAGCATAAAAGGGGCAGGGAAGGAGTGTGGTCTGGGCGTGGCTGTACATACACGTGTAATGATGCATTTTAAATCTGACTTACGTGCTGACATGCGTGAACTTGCTATTGGGGGTTTATACGCACGGTACCTGAGAGACTTTTCATTAACCTCTTGTCAATTATGAGGCCACCTTCTACCATCAAGTGGAAGCAAGAATTGTCAGTGGGGAGGGGGTGTTGGGCTTCCAATTCTGACTGTGACCCATTGGGGGTGGTTTAGAGGGGGAGCAGCAGTGACATTTTTAGAGGGATTAGAGACAGGAAGATACACGTTCCTAGCCAAATGACTCTAATCACTGCATGGGTATTCATGGCTTTAAGGTACAGAAGAGAGAGAGATAGGAGAGGAGGAGGAGGAGAAGGTATCCCGCAAACAGTGTCTACAAGACACGGACTTAGTTTTTAGATCTGTAAGAGAAGGAAGTCATGCGTAGGTTCAGGCTTAATAAGGAAACCATACATAACCTATGCCAGCAGACCTTGAGCCCACCACACAGAAGGGCCATACCCTGCCAGCACATCTTAAGATTACCACTTCCCTAGGCTTTTTTGTTACCCGGCACCTTCCAAATTCCTCTGAAGGTTACCGCATGGCCTAAGCCAGTCCACCACCTCCATGTTCATTGATCAGGTGCTTGCCACCTTGCTAAGGAAAACACATCAGTATATTTCCATCCTTTAGAGCAGATGGCATCAAGAGCAAATTATGCAGGATTTCTGTCAGGTGGCATGCTTTCCCTGTGTCCTGAGGGCAATCAATTGCATGCACATCCCTATAAAGGCACCAGGGGGAGATGAGGTTGCCTACTGCAAACACAAGGGATTTCACTCCCTCAATATGCAAGTAGTTTGTGATGCTAAGGGACTCATTCTCGATGTCATTCCCAAGTTTTCTGGATCCAATCACAATGCTTATATTCTCTTGCAGTCCAGGATTCATGACTGCTTTCAGGAAGGACACATCATAGGAGGCTATCTACTAGGTAAGAAACAATCCATTGATATCAACATATCATAACCAGCATCCTCTGTGGGTGTCCCACATCTATGTGGGATGCCTGTCCTGGAGAGCTCTGACCTAGCCTAAACCCCTAATGTACACTATAACCAGAATTCATACATAATAGCTTTCTGTGGTTTCTCTCTTGCAGATGATAGAGGCTATCCCCTAAAACCTTGGCTCATGATCCCTGTGGCCACCCCACGGATTGCATCAGAAGTACAATACAACAGGGCCCAACTGATGACCAGATCAGTCATACAGAGAACCTTTGGCTTACTTAAAACCCGCTTCCGCTGTCTAGACAGATCAGCCAACCCAACTAAAGTCTGTCAGAAATTCCTAGCCTGCTGAATGTTACCTAACTTGGCCAAAACCAGATGAATGTCTCTTCCAGAGGGACTAGATGAAAATAGAGATGAGGAGGGGGAACAAAAGCTCAGTCCAAAGAATTTTAAAGTGATACAGCGCCACAGTCAAAGACAGACTACAGAGGAAAGGAACACTCTGATAAAAAGATATAGTCATAGGTGAAAGTGCTTTATTTGTGGACATATGTGGTCAAAAGTAAAAGAAATGTACATAATGCTCAGTGTGTCTTAAAAACATAAGAGCATAAGATATGCCACACTGGGTCAGACCAAGGGACTATCAAGCCCAGTATCCTATTTATAACACTAACTTCCTTAGCCTTTTCTCGTAGGGCAGAAGTTCTATGCCCCTTATCATTTTGGTCACCCTTCTCTGCACTTTCTCCAGTGCAACTATATCTTTTTTGAGATGTGGCTATCAGAATTTCACACAGTATTCAAGATGCGGTTTCACCATGGAGCGATACAGAGGCATTATGACATCCATTGTTTTATTTGCCATTCCCTTCCTAATTATTCCTAACATTCTGTTTGCTTTTTGAATCACCACAGACATTGAGCCAACAATTTCAATGTATTATCCACTATGACACCTAAATCTCTTTCCTAGGTTGTAACTATTAAGATAGAACCTTACATTATGTAACTACAGCAAGGGTTATTTTTCCCTGTATGCATCACTTTGCACTCATCCACTTTAAATTTCATCTGCCATTTGGAAGCACAATCTTTCAGTTTCGCAAGGTCCTCCTGTAATTTATCACAATCCGCTTGAGATTTAAGAACTCTGCATAATTTTGTGTCATCCACAAATTTGATCACCTCACTCATCATACCCCTTTTCAGATCATTTATAAATATATTAAAAAGCACCGGTCCAAGTACAGATCCCTGAGGCACTCCACTGTTTACCTTTTTCTACTGTGAAAACAGACCATTTAATCGTACTCTCTGGTTCCTGTCTTTTAACCAGTTTGTAATCCACTAAAGGACATCACCTCCTATCCCATGACTGTTTAGTTTTCTTAGAAGCCTCTCATGAGGGACTTTGACAAATGCCTTCTGAAAATCCAAATACACTACATCTACCGGTCCACCTTTATCCACATGTTTATTATCCCCTTCAAAAAAATGAAGCAGATTTGTGAGGAAAGACTTCCCTTTGGTAAATCCTTGCTGACTGTGTTCTATTAAACCACGTCTTTCTATATTCTCCATGATTTTTATTTTTAGAATAGTTTCCACTATTTTTCCGGCACTGAAGTTAGGCTCACTGGTCTATAGTTTCCTGGATCACCCCTGGAGCCCTTTTTAAACATTGGGATTACTTTGGCCACCCTCCAGTCTTCAGGTATAATGAATGATTTTAATGATAGGGTACAAATTTTAACTAAAAGATCTGAAATTTCATTTTTTAGTTCTTTCAGAACCCTGGGGTGGAAACCATCTGGTCCAGGTGATTTGCTACTCTTTAGTTTGTCAATCTGGCCTACCAGTGATTTGGTTCAGTTAATCTAACTCATCACCCTTGAAAACTTTCTCCAGAACCAACTTTATTTCAAATTCTCTCTTAGCCTGCCTTATCAATGTTTTACACTTAACTTTACAATGTTTATGTTTTCTTCTACTTTCTTCAGATGGATGCTTCTTTCAGTTTTTGAAGAATTTTTTTTTTTTACTAAAATAGCCTCTTTCACCTCATCTTTTAACCATGCTGGTAATTGTTTTGCCTTCCTTCCACCTTTTGTAATGCATGGAATACATCTTAATGCTAGCCCTGCCCACCCATACATTTTGGCAACATTTATTCATTTGTTTTTATGGAATGGAAAAACACAGAAACTGGTGTTGGTAGAATAAGGCCCCAGCTTTTATTTAACATATCATAATACCTTTTCCTGGGTACCTGAGCCGGTAAGATGTCTCCACTACTGCCCGCCATAGGGACCAAGCAAAGCAGCATTACTCCATGTGCCTCCCCCCCGCCTTGTCCTCGAGCAAGAGGGTCCTGATCATTGGCGCTTTCTGCACCCCCACTTTTTTGCACCTCCCCCGGCACTGATCGGCTACCACGCCATCCTGTGATGCCACTGGCATCACTTGCAATATGCCCAACCGGCCTGGGTAACTGCCAAAGTATGAGGTAGGGAGGACCCTTGCCTCATGCCCCCCCCCCCAACTAATTAATAAGCTGTGGCCTTTGCCCTTTGTGTCTGTCATACCAAGCCTCTATTGCATCCTGTATAGTGTTGTTAAATATGTCTAACGCACACCGTCAGGTCTGAACAGTCCAGGACACATATCATCGGCCCACTGGTATCTTATCTGTTGTCCACCTTGCTCTTGTGTCCATAACCCGATCTGATGGTTCACTTTCTTTTGACCCCGACTCCATAACTTAGATTCCTTTCACTTGGGCCATGGGATAATGTCCGACCAGAAAAGCTTGGAATTTGGTATAAGTCAGCAATCCTGGCCAGATCACTTTTTGCTGTCTTTATCAGGTGCTTGTACGTCAATGCACACAGGTCATTACCCCCAGATGTATTATTATTAAATCCAGAGCAGCCCTCGAATCTCTCAGGTGCCGTAGTAGGGGCAATAACTATTCCCATTGCATGTAGTGCTTTCCCATCCATGATATGACCCACCCTCGTGGTGCCAGTCCTAAGGGTTGTCCATAGGGTCATCCTTTTGCTCTTTTAGCAGCCCAGCATATATATGAGTGACCAATGATCCATGCTAAGCGTTGCACTCATTGCTGATCTGTAAGATATAATCAGGAATTTTGGTTAACCATGGTCACTTTGTCTAAACGGACATATATATTGACCGCATTGGATCGCCATCATTCAATTCTCTTTATTGTGGCCGTTTGAAGCCTGGCTGGTACCACACTTGTAGCCGCACCTATTCTGAAAGAGTGTGTGGTGAATTATTTTGTGTCCAAATTCATTTTTTTAACTGATGCTTTCAGCACTGCTGCAAATTGGTATCTGGTTAATGGTGTACCATTGGCATGAATCAGTAGGTGTACCCCCCCCCCCCCCTCTGGTTGCAGTGCCAAATACTTCCTTGCATTACGTATCAGGCAAGTGTCACACCCTGCAACCTGTTTAAGCAACAGCGTGGCTCCTCTTCCATCTTGATCCATTTTGGACTTGTGTATTGTGATAGTTAATGTCTCTGGTGTCCATATCACATTTTTCCGCAGTAATTCACTTTCTCCCGAGTCCTCCTTGTTGGCGGCTGCCAATTCGCTCACTCGCAATGCTCTGAAGAATGCGAGTGAGAAGGCCAGATGGAATAGCTCCGTTTCAAACTCGGACGAACAGATTGATGATAAAATTGTCCAGAGAGTCCTTAACATGTCGTGCGTAATGGGCTGTCTGTTGTCGCTGGTAGGACCAATTTTTCTTGACTATCCTGTCATCTTCTTCAGGATGAAAGACTTAGTGGGGTCACCCCTGAGCCTTAAAAAAGAATGATAGTCCTGCCAAGTGTTTAATTATGGCGTTCCTTGACACACTGTTTTCCTTTGCCGTAGCAACGTATTTGACGATCAGTTCATCGCTGACTGAGCCTTGCCTCCATCCGTTCTCTCTCAGGAAGTCAGTCACATAATCGTAGCCCTGGCAGTATGACTTCCATGTAGATGGTGTGACTGATCTGCGTACTAACTCAACAGTGGTTGGAGACCAATTCTTCATAGGTGTGCCGGCATTGTTGTCCCCCGCTTCGTCCACTGCTGGTACCTGCTTACGAAATAAATGCCATTTAGCATGAGATAAAGCATCTGCCATGCCATGGCACTTATCTCAAAGTGTGAAAAAGTTATTACAACTTGTGGTAACTTAGCCCTTCACATAGGTATTATTGCAATAAACTTCCTATTACCATAACACGTCCCTTTTTCTATCACATGCAATATTTAGTGCATTTTGAAAAATCCAGGCCATAATGTCTGTTATGGTAGAATAATGGTTATGTAAAGAGGTGGACAATTTTCAAATTCATTCAAGTGGGTAACTATTAATTTATTCAGGTTTATTTATTTAGATTTAGCTCATCCCTTTTTATTAGTAGATCAAGGCTTTCCTCCCCCTTACCATGAACTTGTCTAAAAAGTGGCCTCCTTTATCTGGCTAAAAGTACTTGCAGTCTGCCATAGCACTTATACTTTTATCTTAAATGTCAGGAGGAATTCCCAGAGGGCATTTAATTTGGTAGTAGAAAAAAAGTTTGTGTCTATGACATTTTCACAAGAATATATGCTATTTTCCCCCTCTCATCTGCCAATACAAAAGAGCAAATGCAAAATACATGTTCACTTTTAACATGCATAACTGGCACAGGGAATGTCATTTTCAAATTATTTCCACAGGTAAAATGGTGCTTTACGTGCAGAAATAGCAGTTTTTAAAATTGCCCACCCAATATGCGGATGCACTTATGTGCTTGCATGTACGTAACTTCTCCTGGACAGTGGACATGTTTCTAAGGGTGGAAGTGGGGAGGTATTTGCATTTTTATTTTCAAAAATATGCAGAGAAATTTATCAAAAACATTTCCGTGCACAAATTAGCAGGTATAATTGTGTGTGGATAGTTTTGGTGGGATAACTTTAAAAGTGAATGTATAAGCATAAGTTTGCTTTGAAAATTAATGTAACTTATGCATATATTTGTCATCAAATTTATGCAGGTTTTTACAAAATTATTCCATTAATTTCAAAGAGAAACTGCCCACATTGTTTCTCCTTCAAAATTACCATGAAGTATATTGCTAGAAGTGCCTATTTTACCATTATTTGAAAATTGCTCCATAATGCATTCATGTCAAAATCATCTCTACAAGAAACAATGGGAACTCAGGAAATGCTCCAGCCTGAAATAACACCAGCAAATGGAAGTTAATATATCTGAGTCTCACGATTGCTGGAGATAAGTAAAAAGCCCCTATGTATTTGAGTGAATGTGTACTTTTGGTAATGTCTGTGGGTGGGATAGAGGCTGTTAATGGAGCCTCTATCATGTTGATGCCTTCTGCATGCCCTGAATATATTTTTTCTTTTTTTGGCAAATATCTTAGGAATACCTTTTTATAAGACAATTGTGATTTAGATTTTTTTTTCACTATTCACTTCCAGGAGATAAAATTTATTTTTGTGAATCTAGCCCTCTACTATAAAATAAAAAAGATAAAGCAGAAAGGAACTCAAAATTAGATAAGCTATTAGCCACCAGATAGCATACAAAAACATTGGTATCACTTACTAAAAATGACCTGTTTTGAAGACCAATTAGGCTAGGAATTCTCATGGTCAATATTCAAAATTGTTAATCCAGCTAAGTGCCAGATTTAGCTGGAGGAACTGCGAGATTTAAAATCTTGCCAGTCTGTCAGTACCAGACGTAGCCAGCTAACTTTTTATCTGGCTAAAAGGTTAGCTAGATAAATCCAGGGTGGGGTGGGGGCATTCTAGGATGGGATAGTTATCTGGCTGACTGTGTGATGCATCAAGCCGTGGTAGTGCTCTAACATGCATTAAAAGGTGTATATTGTGTTGCAGTCTGGGAACTGCAGTCCAGGTGTGAACCCTTGAGCCAAACTACCCTGAAGGCAGAGTAGGTCGGGAGGCGGAGCCACAGGCCAAAGGTCTTCACCCGGGAACCAGGAACCCCCCAGGAGGAGCCCGTAGGGTCCTGGAACCTTGGGACTTAGGAGCACAGCACAGTCTCTATTGCAAGGATGCCTGGGCAAGGGTAAATCACTGAGTCCAGTAAACAGGAGCCTGGAAGGCCCGATGAAGGTAGAGCGGTCAGAGAGAGTCCCCGGCCTGTTGAAGGAAACAGTCTGAGCACAGGCCCGGGGTCTGTAGTAAACCGTGGAGCGGAGCAGGTAGCAGAGGGGATCGGAGTCTGTAGCGTGTAGTAGGCTGACCAGTAGAAGACAGGTCTCGAGTCTGTAGTGTGCAACGGAGCTGGAACAGGAGGAGAGCAGGAATGGAGACGAACCCAAGTCAGGCTGGCAGCTGACGAAGCAGTCTCAGGAATAGCGGAGGTCGTAGGCTGGCGGCAGGTAGAAGCGGAGTCGGGCACAAGCTGAGTTCAAGGCAGGCGGCAGGCAGAAGCGAAGTCGGGCACAAGCTGAGGTCAAGGCAGGCGGCAGGCAGAAGCGAAGTCGGGCACAAGCTGAAGTCAAGGCAGGCGGCAGGCAGAAGCGAAGTCAGGAACAAGCTGAAGTCAAGGCAGGCGGCAGGCAGAAGCGAAGTCAGGAACAAGCTGAGGTCAACCGGAATGCAGGACAGCAGAAGCGCAACTAAGAACTACTAACAGTAGTGACCCTCGTTGCAAGGCAATGAGAAGGCAGGCGAACGCTGGTTAAATCGGGCTTGGGGCGTGGCGTCATTAACCCAGGCGGGGCCAGACTTCCGGCGGCCATGCGTCCAAAATGCGTGTCCTTGCGCGCGCGCATGGCAGCGTGGCAGCAGCGAGCTGATCAAACCCCCTTCCCCCAACCCCCAAACATATATGAAAAATCCTTAGGGTTCAGCGTCCGTACCCCAAACTCCCACCCTCATGCCCCCAATGGTTCCCTTTCCCAAACCCCGTGAAGCTTAAAAACTGGTCATGGATCCTTCACAGGTGCCCGGGATGTTATCTAACCTTGGGCCCAGTCGGTACCATTTTTCTAAATGGTGCCAGCTTGATCTTGCCCCGGGCATGTGACTGGGGATGAGATCTGATCCTTTGACCTTACCCAGTCACATGGTTGGGACAAGGTCAGGACTGTTCCATTTTGAAAAATGGTGCTGGGGCTAGCGGGCACCCCAGGCCCCTTCAAGGAATCCATGACCAGTTTTAAAGGTTCAGGAGTTCAGGGAGGCCATTAGGAGTATGGGGTTTGGGGGGGGAACTGAACCCGAATAATTTTTCATATACCTTCAAGGATGGGGAAGGGGGGCATTCACCCCCAACTATTTTGGGTGCTCTTGGGATCAGGGTCCTTGCCTACATGAATTCAATGGGAAGGGTGTGGGGGTTGTACTTTATTGTTGACAGGGTTGGGGGGGGGGGCATCTCCATGCTTAGCACTTATTCTATTTTTTTTATCTTTTGTGGCCTTGGGTTGTGCTAAGGGTCAGGCTTGACCCCCGGTCAACTTCTCCATTTTGCCATGGCACTTGATTGTTTTTGGCAGCAGCACTTTAAGGCAATGGTGGTCCCTTGAGGTTGGGACCATCATCATGTTAAAGTGCTGCTAGTTGCGTTCTTTTGTCCCACAATGTTTGGCTGTGAGACAAAAGTAGGGATGTGAATCGTTTTTTGACGATTTAAAATATCGTCCGATATATTTTAAATCATCAAAAATTGTTAGGGCCACGATACAATACCAATTCCCCCGATTTATCGTCAAAAAATCGTAAATCGGGGGAAGGGGGAGGGCAGGAAAACCGGCACACTAAAACACCCTAAAACCCACCCCCGACCCTTTAAATTAAATCCCTCACCCTCCCGAACCCCCCCCCCCAAATGTCTTAAATTACCTGGGGGTCCAGCAGCGGTCCGGAACGGTCTCCTGCAATTGAATCGTGTTGTCTTCAGCCGGCGCCATTCTGCGCCGCCATTTTGCAAAATGGCGGCGCAAAATGGCGGCGGCCATAGACCAACACGATTCGACTGCAGGAGGTCGTTCCGGACCCCCGCTGGACTTTTGGCAAGTCTTGTGGGGGTCAGGAGGCCCATCCAAGCTGGCCAAAAGTCCCTGGGGGTCCAGCGGGGGTCTGGGAGCGATTTCCTGCCGCGAATCGTTTTCCGTACGGAAAATGGCACCGGCAGGAGATCGACTGCAGGAGGTCGTTCAGCGGGGGTTCCGGACCCCGCTGAACGACCCATTTTGCGCCGCCATTTTGCAAAATGGCGGCGCAGAATGGCGCCGGCTGAAGACAACACGATTCAATTGCAGGAGACTGTTCCGGACCGCCGCTGGACCCCCAGGTAATTTAAGGCATTTGGGGGGGGGGGTTCGGGAGGGTGGGGGATTTAATTTAAAGGGTCGGGGGTGGGTTTTAGGGGGTTTTAGTGTGCCGGTTCACGATTTTAACGATTTTCACGATACTCTAAACACGCAAACGGCAATGATACGATTCCCTCCCCCTCCCAGCCGAAATCGATCGTTAAGACGATCGAGGACACGATTCACATCTCTAGACAAAAGAATACACTATAGAGACACAATGATTTTTCAGGGGAGGGGCTCCACTATTGTGGCAATGCTCCCTCCATGATGGTGGCACCCCTCCCGTGAAAAAAAATCGTGACTTGATGAATCCATGAGTAAGTTAGCTGGATAAATGCCGATTTTCAGCATTACCCAGCTGACATAGCCAGATAAATAGGACTGTTGTAGAGTGGTCCTAAAGTTAGTCAGATATACTTATCCAGCTAATTTTGACATAGCAGGGCATATGTAATGGTGCAGCTGCACTGCTGAATATCCTAACAAACGGCCAGATTCATTAAGGCTATTCTCCCATTTTGTGTCTATGAGAAAAACTGTTAATGAACCAGGTACAAAATTAGCAAGTTTATTCAGTTAATTTTTCGAGTCAGCTGACAGCTGAAAACGGAATTGCTTGAGTACAACATTAAATAGCTGAGCAAAAATTGACCTTACCATTTGTTAAAAAGTGAGAAATGTATTGTGATTGCTATACATAGAAATAAAGGTTAAAAAAAAAGTTGAGATCATCACTTTATATTGGGCTAATTTAATACAATTTTTATCAGCTTTTAAGAGGTACACGTCCTTCATCAATCATTTTGTTTTAACCTGATGACTGGTGTGCAGCTCTCATTAACTGGTCAACTTTTTTGTTGATCATTATTTTAATGTCAAAATGCAACAGCAAATACAAGGAGACAATAAGTCTTAGATAAAGAATTCTGAATAAGCATTAATGCACAGTTGGAATTTTAAGTTATTTTTAACTATCCTGAATATAATTTTTATGGCTCATTTTGTCCTCATGTGTACTGAATGCTGATAGTTACATGTTTCTGCAGCTGTTTTTAACAGTTTGCAGACCTGATTCATCAATTATTTTCTCACATTTTGTGCCTATAGAAAATTATTGATGACTCAAACACTGTGTGTGTCACAACACTTTGTATAATATTAGAAAATTTTTGTCAAATCTTTCGAAATATTCCTTATTGCAACTAATTAAATGAAATGGCTCTGCTCTGGTTTCTTAAGTATTTATTGATATGGCAACATTGCCATCTACTGTTCATAGCCTAGAATCTGTGCTATACGCTAACCTCAAAAGGTTTGCATCCTGCAGAATCTT
Organism: Rhinatrema bivittatum; assembly: GCF_901001135.1. Classification (NCBI taxonomy): domain Eukaryota; kingdom Metazoa; phylum Chordata; class Amphibia; order Gymnophiona; family Rhinatrematidae; genus Rhinatrema; species Rhinatrema bivittatum. Next base: position 77,693 of record NW_021820881.1, on the reverse strand, counting down.
TATTGGAAGAAGCACCTTCTTCAATAAATCTTTTTCAAATAGGAAAAACATTTATTTTTCAATAAAACCTCAAATGTAGAAAAAAGCAACCATGCTTAAATTAAAAGCAAAATGATAAGGAAGAGTGGCCTAGTGAATAGAGAAGTCAGCTGAGCATCAGGGAAGCCAGAATTCAGATCTCACTTCTCCCACTGACACTCCTTGTGACCTTGGGCAAGTCACTTTATCACCCATTGCTCCAGGTACCCACTTAGATAAGAACATAAGAACATAAGAACATAAGAAAATGCCATACTGGGTCAGACCAAGGGTCCATCAAGCCCAGCATCCTGTTTCCAACAGTGGCCAATCCAGGCCATAAGAACCTGGCAAGTACCCAAAAACTAAGTCTATTCCATGTAACCATTGCTAATGGCAGTGGCTATTCTCTAAGTGAACCTAATAGCAGGTAATGGACTTCTCCTCCAAGAACTTATCCAATCCTTTTTTAAACACAGCTATACTACCTGCACGAACCACATTCTCTGGCAACAAATTCCAGAGTTTAATTGTGCGTTGAGTAAAAAAGAACTTTCTCCGATTAGTTTTAAATGTGCCCCATGCTAACTTCATGGAGTGTCCCCTAGTCCTTCTACTATCTGAAAGAGTAAATAACCGATTCACATCTACCCGTTCTAGACCTCTCATGATTTTAAACACCTCTATCATATCCCCCCTCAGTCGTCTCTTCTCCAAGCTGAAAAGTCCTAACCTCTTTAGTCTTTCCTCATAGGGGAGTTGTTCCATTCCCCTTATCATTTTGGTAGCCCTTCTCTGTACCTTCTCCATCGCAATTATATCTTTTTTGAGATGCGGCGACCAGAATTGTACACAGTATTCAAGGTGCGGTCTCACCATGGAGCGATACAGAGGCATTATGACATTTTCCGTTTTATTCATCATTCCTTTTCTAATAATTCCCAACATTCTGTTTGCTTTTTTGACTGCCGCAGCACACTGAACCGACGATTTCAATGTGTTATCCACTATGACACCTAGATCTCTTTCTTGGGTTGTAGCACCTAATATGGAACCCAACATCGTGTAATTATAGCATGGGTTATTTTTCCCTATATGCATCACCTTGCACTTTTCCACATTAAATTTCATCTGCCATTTGGATGCCCAATTTTCCAGTCTCACAAGGTCTTCCTGCAATTTATCACAATCTGCTTGTGATTTAACTACTCTGCACAATTTTGTGTCATCTGCAAATTTGATTATCTCACTCGTCGTATTTCTTTCCAGATCATTTATAAATATATTGAACAGTAAGGGTCCCAATACAGATCCCTGAGGCACTCCACTGTCCACTCCCTTCCACTGAGAAAATTGCCCATTTAATCCTACTCTCTGTTTCCTGTCTTTTAGCCAGTTTGCAATCCACGAAAGGACATCGCCACCTATCCCATGACTTTTTACTTTTCCTAGAAGCCTCTCATGAGGAACTTTGTCAAACGCCTTCTGAAAATCCAAGTATACTATATCTACCGGTTCACCTTTATCCACATGTTTATTAACTCCTTCAAAAAAGTGAAGCAGATTTGTGAGGCAAGACTTGCCCTGGGTAAAGCCATGCTGACTTTGTTCCATTAAACCATGTCTTTCTATATGTTCTGTGATTTTGATGTTTAGAACACTTTCCACTATTTTTCCTGGCACTGAAGTCAGGCTAACCGGTCTGTAGTTTCCCGGATCGCCCCTGGAGCCCTTTTTAAATATTGGGGTTACATTTGCTATCCTCCAGTCTTCAGTACAATGGATGATTTTAATGATAAGTTACAAATTTTTACTAATAGGTCTGAAATTTCATTTTTTAGTTCCTTCAGAACTCTGGGGTGTATACCATCCGGTCCAGGTGATTTACTACTCTTCAGTTTGTCAATCAGGCCTACCACATCTTCTAGGTTCACCGTGATTTGATTCAGTCCATCTGAATCATTACCCATGAAAACCTTCTCCATTACGGGTACCTCCCCAACATCCTCTTCAGTAAACACCGAAGCAAAGAAATCATTTAATCTTTCCGCGATGGCCTTATCTTCTCTAAGTGCCCCTTTAACCCCTCGATCATCTAAAGGTCCAACTGACTCCCTCACAGGCTTTCTGCTTCGGATATATTTAAAAAGTTTTTACTGTGAGTTTTTGCCTCTACAGCCAACTTCTTTTCAAATTCTCTCTTAGCCTGTCTTATCAATGTCTTACATTTAACTTGCCAATGTTTATGCTTTATCCTATTTTCTTCTGTTGGATCCTTCTTCCAATTTTTGAATGAAGATCTTTTGGCTAAAATAGCTTCTTTCACCTCCCCTTTTAACCATGCCGGTAATCGTTTTGCCTTCTTTCCACCTTTCTTAATGTGTGGAATACATCTGGACTGTGCTTCTAGAATGGTATTTTTTAACAATGACCACGCCTCTTGGACATTTTTTACTTTTGTAGCTGCTCCTTTCAGTTTTTTTCTAACAATTTTTCTCATTTTATCAAAGTTTCCCTTTTGAAAGTTTAGCACGAGAGCTTTGGATTTGCACACTGTTCCTTTTCCAGTCATTAAATCAAATCTGATCATATTATGATCACTATTGCCAAGCGGCCCCACCACCGTTACCTCTCTCACCAAGTCCTGTGCTCCACTGAGAATTAGATCTAAAATTGCTCCCTCTCTCGTCGGTTCCTGAACCATTTGCTCCATAAAGCTATCATTTATTCCATCCAGGAACGTTATCTCTCTAGCGTGACCCGATGATACATTTACCCAGTCTATATTGGGGTAATTGAAGTCTCCCATTATTACTGCACTACCAATTTGGTTGGCTTCCCTAATTTCTCTTAGCATTTCACTGTCCATCTCACCATCTTGACCAGGTGGACGGTAGTATACCCCTATCACTGTAGTCTTCCCTGATACACAAGGGATTTCTACCCATAAAGATTCAATTTTGTATTTAGTCTCATGCAGGATGTTTATCCTGTTGGACTCTATGCCATCCCGGACATAAAGCGCCACACCTCCTCCCGACTGCTCCTCTCTGTCATTGCGATATAATTTGTACCCCGGTATAGCACTGTCCCATTGGTTATCCTCTTTCCACCATGTCTCTGAGATGCCAATTAAGTCTATGTCATCATTTACTGCTATACATTCTAATTCTCCCATCTTACTTCTTAGACTTCTGGCATTAGCATACAAACATTTCAAAGTTTGTTTTTTGATTGTATTTTTATTCTGCTTTTTAATTGATAGGGATAAGTTAGAATTTTTTAGCTCAGGTGAGTTTTTAGTTACAGGCATTTGGACTACTTTTCTAATTATTGGAACCTCACTGTCGGGATGCCCTAATTCTAGTGCATCATTAGTATCCTTTAAAGATACATCTCTCCGAACCATGCGCTGCTGAGCGACTGTCGGCTTTCCCCTTTGTTCTAGTTTAAAAGCTGCTCTATCTCCTTTTTAAGGGTTAGCGCCAGCAGTCTGGTTCCATCCTGGTTAAGGTGGAGCCCATCCCTTCGGAAGAGACTCCCCCTTCCCCAAAAGGTTCCCCAGTTCCTAACAAAACTGAATCCCTCTTCCTTGCACCATCGTCTCATCCACGCATTGAGACTCCGGAGCTCTGCCTGCCTCTGGTGACCTGCGCGTGGAACAGGGAGCATTTCAGAGAATGCTACCCTGGAGGTTCTGGATTTAATCTTTCTACCTAAGAGCCTAAATTTGGCTTCCAGAACCTCCCTCCCACATTTTCCTATGTCGTTGGTGCCCACGTGTACCACGACAGCCGGCTCCTCCCCAGCACTGTCTAAAATCCTATCTAGGTGACGCGTGAGGTCCGCCACCTTCGCACCAGGTAGGCATGTTACCAGGCGATCCTCACGCCCACCAGCCACCCAGCTATCTACATTCCTAATAATCGAATCACCAACTATGACGGCCGACCTAACCCTTCCCTCCTGGGCAGTAGGCCTTGGGGAGATATCCTCAGTGCGAAAGGACAATGCATCACCTAGAGAGCAGGTCCTTGCTACAGGATCCTTTCCTGCTACATCTGGTTGGTGCTCTCCCATTATGAGACCTTCTTCCTCCAAGGCAGCACCAGGGCTGCCAGTCTGAAGTTGGGACTGGACTACTATGTCCCTGAAGGTCTCATCTATATACCTCTCTGTCTCCCTCAGCTCCTCCAGGTCTGCCACTCTAGCCTCCAGAGATCGGACTCGTTCTCTGAGAGCCAGGAGCTCTTTGCATCGCGTGCACATGTACAACTTCTCACCGGTGGGTAAAAAATCATACATGTGACACTCGATGCAAAAGACTGGGAAGCCCCCCTCTTGCTGCTGGACTGCTGCCTTCATCTCAATTTTGATCAGTTCCTAGTTAAGTTTTAGGTTGCTATGGGATTAGGAATGTGTCTAAGTTCCTTTAAATGTATTAGTGAATTCACTATATGTCTGGTAGTGGCCTACTGGGGTCTGATCGAATTCTCAATAAAGTTTTTGTTGATGGGGTTTTTTTTTTTTTTTTTTTTTTTTTTTGGGTTTTTTTTTTGTGCAAGTGGCACCTGCCTATAAATTAAGGGATGAGCTTGGGGTGGGTGGGCGAGGGGTGGGAGGGTTGGGAATTACAAACAGTCTAACTTTAGTTAGTCAGCCTGAGTGACTCACAGCTCCCTTGATTAACAAATGTTGTTCCCTATTCAAACCTAATCACACTACCTCAACACCTTTCCAAGGTGAGTAACTGAGCTGAAATATTCAACTTTTTTACTTTGGTATATACTGCTCCTAGCTTATTTCTAGCTTCTGGCTACTTTTTTGTTGGGTTTTTTTTTTTTTTTTTTTTTGTGGTTGTTTTTGTTTTTCAGTACAATGCACTCAGTTATTTATTAAATAAAACACTTAGCTCTTTAAAAGTCTGGAGGACACTTTAATAGTCAGGCAGACTTTTTAAAAAATAAACACACTACCTACTGCTACCTTATTGACTGACTATTTAAAAATGCAAACAGTCTAACTTGTTTTATTTACTGACTGACTATTAAAGGCACAAACACACAAACACACTAAATAATATTCCCAAATAGTTAACTTTGCCCCAATACTTTTAAAAAAGTCAATGTCAATGTCCCAAGCAAAAACTTACTGATTCCTTTCAGCCACCAGCAAGGTGATCCTCTCCTCTCAGTGTTTCCACTGGAATGTGGGTTACTGAGCTCTGTCCTTCTAATTTATAATGTGCTTCTAAAGTAAATTAGTGCAAAATAATCCCTTAGGAGATGTACACTTCAGTTAGATTTCCTGAGTGACCTTTCAGTTAGATTTCCTGCGTGACCTTTCAGTTAGATTTCCTGAGTGACTCACTGCTGTGCTGATTAACAAAGAATAGCACCTATTCACAAATACACAATAGTACCTATTAACAAAACACACAATCTTCACACTTAGTTAGTCAGCCTGAGTGACTCACAGCTCCCTTGATTAACAAATGTTGTTCCCTATTCAAACCTAATCACACTACCTCAACACCTTTCCAAGGTGAGTAACTGAGCTGAAATATTCAACTTTTTTACTTTGGTATATACTGCTCCTAGCTTATTTCTAGCTTCTGGCTACTTTTTTGTTGGGTTTTTTTTTTTTTTTTTTTTTTTGTGGTTGTTTTTGTTTTTCAGTACAATGCACTCAGTTATTTATTAAATAAAACACTTAGCTCTTTAAAAGTCTGGAGGACACTTTAATAGTCAGGCAGACTTTTTAAAAAATAAACACACTACCTACTGCTACCTTATTGACTGACTATTTAAAATGCAAACAGTCTAACTTGTTTTATTTACTGACTGACTATTAAAGGCACAAACACACAAACACACTAAATAATATTCCCAAATAGTTAACTTTGCCCCAATACTTTTAAAAAAGTCAATGTCAATGTCCCAAGCAAAAACTTACTGATTCCTTTCAGCCACCAGCAAGGTGATCCTCTCCTCTCAGTGTTTCCACTGGAATGTGGGTTACTGAGCTCTGTCCTTCTAATTTATAATGTGCTTCTAAAGTAAATTAGTGCAAAATAATCCCTTAGGAGATGTACACTTCAGTTAGATTTCCTGAGTGACCTTTCAGTTAGATTTCCTGCGTGACCTTTCAGTTAGATTTCCTGAGTGACTCACTGCTGTGCTGATTAACAAAGAATAGCACCTATTCACAAATACACAATAGTACCTATTAACAAAACACACAATCTTCACACTTAGTTAGTCAGCCTGAGTGACTCACAGCTCCCTTGATTAACAAATGTTGTTCCCTATTCAAACCTAATCACACTACCTCAACACCTTTCCAAGGTGAGTAACTGAGCTGAAATATTCAACTTTTTTACTTTGGTATATACTGCTCCTAGCTTATTTCTAGCTTCTGGCTACTTTTTTGTTGGGTTTTTTTTTTTTTTTTTTTTTTGTGGTTGTTTTTGTTTTTCAGTACAATGCACTCAGTTATTTATTAAATAAAACACTTAGCTCTTTAAAAGTCTGGAGGACACTTTAATAGTCAGGCAGACTTTTTAAAAAATAAACACACTACCTACTGCTACCTTATTGACTGACTATTTAAAAATGCAAACAGTCTAACTTGTTTTATTTACTGACTGACTATTAAAGGCACAAACACACAAACACACTAAATAATATTCCCAAATAGTTAACTTTGCCCCAATACTTTTAAAAAAGTCAATGTCAATGTCCCAAGCAAAAACTTACTGATTCCTTTCAGCCACCAGCAAGGTGATCCTCTCCTCTCCTCTCAGTGCTTTTTAGGGTAGGAAATTATACCTGAATTCTTATCACCACTGCACAGCACTGTGTATACAGTAGAACTATACTAATGCAAAGTATTAAGGTTTCTCATGACATCATAACTAAAAATACATTTGATCCCTCAAAACCAAAAGCTGGATCTAGTCGCTGCATTTGCCATCTATTTTATTTTAAATATATTACCGATCAAATGCCATACCTTCGCATAGCCGTTATTGAAAAATTAACCCCTGCTTGACTCTGATTGAAATATATAACTTACAACATCAGCATGTCTGAGTTGAAAAGCTGCTTTTATTTCTTAAAAAAAGATTATTATTATTATTATTTTTGTTCAATTTGGAATGGCTTCATCCAGTTCAAGAACTTTTCTCTTCCTGCCATTTGTAAGAGAATCACATAACGGTCTCACAGTGCCATAACTCAATAATTGTTCTTGTTTAGTCAGTTTTGAAATCTAAAGAATTCTGAAGGCACACAGATAGAATAGAACTTATTAGCACAATAACACTAGCCTGAATGGAAGCCACCATTCATTGTTAAAGCAATATGTACTCTAATTTACATATTTTGGATCCACTGAGATAATACATCAATCGGCACAGAAATATTTCTACTTTGAAGGAAAAATGCTGCAGGAATGCACATTCCACTGAAAAGTAAGACACTAAGGAGTCTATATACTAACTTACATTAGAACCCAAAAATAGTTTACACAAATGCAATCAGGGTAATGCATGTTACCTTCTACCAAGAGTCAGGCTAATTTTAAAATGAGCGTGTATGTGCGTTTACACATGCGTATCAACGTGCAATTGTAGAAATGCTTGAATTTTAAATCATGCATGCATTTGCATGTACATAATTTAAAATTTGTCTACCATGTGTAAGTATGCTCCTAATTTTAAGAGAATACTCGAGCAAACCTACTTCATATATCTCCCATAGGACTTTACCGGCTTTCACACGTGTATGTGAGAAGATCTTACAACAAGCTCACACGATGGACATTCCCAGTTATTCCAGTCAGTCCACCAGTTTTCCCAGTCAATCCTGAGGTCATCCAGACCCCTCTGGTTCTTCATCCTGCACACCTCCAGTTGACCCAGGCCCTTCACCCTGTCATGTAAACCCAAAAATGCAAGATCTGCAAACTTGCTCCTTATCAGGAACAGCAGTAATTTTATGCAGCTAAGAAGCTGCTGGCACTGCATGGCCTCATCCCAAAATGCCCCACCCCAAAATGCCCATGGCCCACCCAATTTTCACCTCCTTATTTTTTCTCATGCATGTACATATATGCGCACAAACCGCAGCTTTTAAAATCCGTGTTGCTCGCACGCAGCCATTATACTCATGTATATGAGTTCTTTAGATTGAGCAACACTAATGTCTCAAGATAATTAGCAAATTTATTTATTTATTTATTTATTTATAACTTTTATATACCGATATTCAATTGAATATCACATCGGTTCACATACAACTGGGGAGCCAAAAAACTAGTAGGGAGAAAGGAAGGATAAAGTTACAATTAACAGGGAATCGTAAGGAACGGGGTGAGAATGAGGAACAGTCTAAGGGGCCAAGTGAGAGTAATAGCAGGAAGCATACAGCAAACCTAAACAACTTTGTTGAGATAGCAACTATATTACATATTATATGTTGCGATCCTGCCCGTAAGGAGCACGGGCAGGCTCTTACCTCCATGTGGCCAGTCGGGCCGCTGACGCTGCTGTCTCCGCGGCAGCTCTGCTGCAGTGTCTGGGCTCCTCCCCGGCTGCCTCCAGCCCTGCGCTGCAGGGTCTGCCCACCGGGAGCCTTTCCATGTGGCTGAGTCAGCTGTGTCAGCCCCTGTGTCTCCCTGATGCGTCTCTGCCGATCCCGGGGCTTCAGCCAGCAGGGAGGCCATCCCTGCTTGTGCCTGCTTCTGCCCGGGTGCTCGACCGGCAGGGAGCCATCCCTGCTGGTGCCTGCAGTTTCCCACAGCTCCCTGCAGCCAGCCTTACCTCTCTGCCTGCAGCCTGCTACAGCTCCCTGCTCGTCCTGTAGCCAGCACTTCTCTCTCTCTGCTTCAGTCCTGGCGGCTGGGAGCCGCTCCAGCGCCCTGCCTTTACCCAGCTCTAGCCCAGGGCTGCTCCACTGCTTCCCTGGGTTTTCCACGTGGCTGAGGACGCCACCAGCTTCCAGCACTCATCTCTCCAGCTTCCTAGGGCGCGAGCGAGCGCCTCTCGTCTGTTCTTCAAGGGCCAGCCAGGTGTGGCCCCCTGCTGGCTCCTCCCTGGGCGTTGTCCACCTCAGCTCTACAAAGTTCAGTCTGTCTTTGCCTTCGCAAGGAGTTGGTCACTCCTGAGACCCTCGTTCCAGGAGCTGCCTTGTATTCCAGCCTTCTGCAAGGTCCGGTGTTCCATGTTTTCCATTGAAGCTTCTTGTCCAGTGTTCCAGTCCTGATGTCTTCAGTTGTTCCAGTCCTGATGTTTGCTTGTTCCTGTTCCTGCCTTGAGGTCCGATCTCAATCCGGTATCCATGATCCAGTCCGGTTATTACAAGCCTTGTACCTTGATCCTGAAACTCGCCTGAAAGCTAAGTACCTTGCCTTGAATCTCCTGAAAGCTAGCACCTTGATCCTGTGTTCTCCAATGTCCTGGTACCTCGCGGCAAGCCACGCCGTGGTCCGTGACCAGCCCTCGGGGTGGGCTGGTTAGGGCTATCTGTGATGCAAGCCATGTACCTCGTTTCTAAGTCTCTGTGAAGTCCTTGTACCTTGATCCTGAAACTCGCCTGAAACCTAAGTACCTTACCTTGAATTTCCTGAAAGCTAGCACCTTGATCCTGTGTCCTCCAATGTCCTGGTACCTCGCGGCAAGCCACGCCGTGGTCCGTGACCAGCCCTCGGGGCGGGCTGATTAGGGCCATCTATGATGCAAGCCATGTACCTCGTTTCTATATCCCTGTGAAGTCCTTGTTGCTGATCCTGTTACCTTGATGTTGGTGCCAGATCCAGTTCCTGTTCCGGTCCTACTTGTGCTGCCCTTCGTCTCTGTCTGGCTCCTGAGCCTTCTGGCCTGTTGGGCCCTGGAGTGGCCAACAGGTGGGATTCGTCCCTGCGCTTTGGAGCTTCTGCCCTGCCAGCCGTCGGGGCTTCGGATGTCAGTATCCCAGCATCGGAGTTCGCGTCGCCTGGTTCTCTCCTGCATTATCCCGTTCTCTGCGTGGTCCGTGACCTGCCCTCCAAGGCAGTGTCGGGGACGCGTGGGACAGGGTGGCTCGTGTCTCAGTCCCAGGAGTGGTCTGTGCCGGGTACTCTGAGGGACTGTGCTCAAGTCTTCCTTCAGTCCTTGTTCCTGAGTCTACATCTGCACCTTCATTATCTCGCTTCTGAATCTACCTCTGCATCTACAGTACCTTGCTTCTGAATCTACTTCTGCATCTACAGTACCTCGCTTCTGAATCTACTTCTGCATCCACAGTCCTTTGCTTCTGAATCTACCTCAGCATCTTTAGTACCTCACCTCTGAATCGACCTCTAGTACCTTGCTCCTAAGTCTACATCTGCACGTCCAGTATCTTGTCTCTGAGTCTACGTCAGCACGTCCAGTACCTTGCTTCTGAGTCTACGTCTGCACTCCCAGTTCACTGCTTCTGAGTCTACGTCTGCACTTCCAGTACCTGTTCCTGAGTCTCGTCTGAATCTATGTTCCAGTCTTCGCTGTCCTGGCCTCTGTCCAGCCTGCCGCTTCGTGCCGTACCCTGCGGCAGGTCCGAAAGGGCTGGGAACAGTCGGAGGACTGTTCACAAGACCAACATTGCGTTGTTGAGTCTTCCGAAGCGTGCAGGTCCGCAGGAGGGCCTGTCGCCTGGTCATCACTCCAGTCTTGCTTCCGTCCTACCCATGCTCGGGCATGCCACGCCTCCCACGGCCCTCTTCAGAATCCTCTGGGGTCGAGCCGCGGTCCAAGGACACACACCGCTCTCAGGAAGTGGGATCGCTCTCCGAGCGCTCCACAACATTATATTTACATAACTGTATGACAGTCAAAAGCACTAGTTGCTGCAGCAAAATATAGTGACAATGTATAATATTTGGGGTTTACCGGAGATGGCTGTAGGAAAGTTAGATAGTGATAGGGTTATGTAGTTAGAGTTATGGAACCTGGAACCTGGGAGGACAGAGACTAGGATGGGATTAAGTGAATGCTTGTTTGAACAACCAGGTGTTTGGACAGTGCTCCAAGCGTAGGTCTGGAGGCATCGAGTTCCATAAAGTAGGACCTGCGATGGAGAGAGCATGTTCTCGGGTGGAAGTGAGCTGGGTAGCTTTGTGTGAGGGGCAGTTAGAGTCCCTAGGTAGGCGGATCTGGTAGGCCTGTTGGGGATATGAAACTGGAGAGAGCCATTAAGCCAGTGAATCTCATTATTGTGTAGGGTTTTGTGGATGATAGTTAGGCTTTTATGAAGGATTCTAGCTGGGATAGGAAGCCAGTGGAGGTCTCTGAGGATTGGAGTGATATGGTCAGATCTACGGGAGTTGGTAAGAATTCTAGCTGCTGCATTTTGCAGCATCTGCAGAGGTCTTGTGGTGGACGCAGGCAATCCTAGAAGTAGGGTATTGCAATAGTCGATTTTTGAAAATAGTGTAGTTTGGAGGACAGTTCAGAAGTCGTTATAGTGTAAAAGGGGTCTTAATTTTTTTAGAATGTGTAATTTGTAAAAGCAGTCTCTTGTAATGTTGTTATGTGTTTTTGGAGATTGAGGTGGTCATCCAAGGTGACCCCTAGGTCTCTGACATGTTGTGAGAAAGGGTGAGTCGGGAGAGGAGAAGTGGGAGGGTGATGGGCAGGAGAGATGTAGAGAAGTTCAGTTTTCGAGGAATTAAGGGCGAGGTTAAGGTTGGTGAGAAGGCTATTGATTGAGGATAGGCATTTATCCCATAATTTAAGGGTATTTGTTACAGAATCGGTGATAGGTAGAAGTATCTGGACATCGTCCGCATATATATAGTGTGTAAGTCCAAGATCTGCAAGTAATTGGCATAGAGGTAACACGTAAATATTGAAGAGGGTAGGGGAGAGGGAAGAGCCTTGGGGAACACCATGAGATAACTTGACTGAGTTAGATTCATGATTGCCTATTTTGACTTTGTAGAAGCGGTTGTCTAAGAAGGAGGACAACCAGTTCAGGGATGAGCCCGCGATACTGATATCTGAGAGGCGATTGATAAGGAGATTATGATTGACGGTATCAAAGGCCGCAGAGATGTCTAGCAGGGCTAGGATGTAAGATTGGCCTTTATCTAACCCTTTGAGAATTGTATCGTAAGAGATATTAGCAAGGTTTCAGTATTGAAGAATTTTCGAAAGCCGAATTGAGAAGGGAAAAGCAAGTTGTGATTATCAAGGTGATCTATGAGCTGAGCGTTAACTACCCTTTCATTGAGTTTTGCTATGAATGAAAGGTTGGATATTGGTCGGTAGTTGGCCGGGACTGCAGGGTCCAAGTTAGGTTTCTTTAGGATGGGTTTGAGGGTGGCTTGTTTCAGTTCATCGGGGACCTTACCTAGGGTGAGGGATCGGTTAATAATTTTGGAGATAGGTTTGGCTATGGCGTCTGGAATAGCAAGGAGCGATTTTGTAGGGATGGAATCTTCGGAGTGGAGGGAGGGTTTCATTTTCTTTAGGAGTCTAGTTATCTTTGAGGCAGAGGTGAGTTTGAATGAGATGAGAGTGTTACAGGGTGAGTTTTGGGTGGTAAGGGGGATGGGGGGTTGTGGGGAATTTCGAGATAATATTGGTGATTTTGGTGTGGAAATAGTTAGCTAATTCCATACACTTGGTTTTGGCGTCTGTATCTGAGAAAGGGGGAGGTGTTGAATTTGTGAGGGAGGATACATACGTAAAAAGGGCTTTGGCATCGTATTGGTAGTTGTGGATTTTCTGAGCGTAGTAATCTCTTTTTGTTTTCAAAATGGAGGTTCTGTAGGTGTGGAGTGTGTGTTTGTAGGAGGCCTTAAGGGCCGGGGAGGGGTTCTTACGCCATTTCTTTTCCTTGGCCCGAAGTTGGAGTTTAAGGGCTTTAAGTTCAGGGGTAAACTAAGGGTTTTTTTTGGTTAGAAGGTGTTATTTCTTTGGTGATAATGGGGCAATTTTCATCAGCGATTTGTTTAGTGATGTTCTTCCAGGAGCTGTAGGCAGTGTTCTCGTTAGTGAGATCTAGATTCTGAAGGTTCTTTGAGAGGGCTAGGGACAGGTCCTCTAGGGAACAAGACTTCCTATATTGTATAGTGTTGTTTTGTTTGTTGTTTGAGGTGACCATTTTGTTTGTAGAGAGGGTTGTTTTTATGAGTGCATGGTCAGACCATGGTATGGAGGTGCAGATGGGAGGTGAAGTTGTGAGGAGGTGAGAGTTTGTGAAAATCAGGTCGAGGGTATGACCAGCTTTGTGAGTGGGACCGGAGACAATTTGAGTGAAGCCCATGGCTGACATAGATGTTAGGAAGACCTCGCATGATGGTGATAAAGGAATGCAGTCAACATGTAGATTGAAATCTCCCAAGATGATAGCGGGGATGTCTATGTCTATCCAATCTGCAATGAATTCGATGAGTGGTGATGCATTAGCATTGAGGAGGCCAGGAGGGGTGTAGACCAGGCATATTTGAAGTTGTGGAGATTTGAGGAGGCCGACTTCGAATTTATGTACTATGTTAACTTCTTGAGGGATCAGCTTTAATTCTTTCTTTGTAGCTAATAGGAGGCCGCCTCCTCTTTTTTTGAGTCTGGGGATGGAATATATATCATAAATGTTTGAGGGCAGTTGATTCAAGAGTACAATATCTGTCGGAGTAAGCCATGTTTCTGTGATAGCACAGATGTCGGGCTGGGAGTCCTGCAGTAGGTCGTTCAGGATTGGGAATTTTTTTTTTTTAATGATTGTGAGTTAAAGAGGAGAATGGATATCGTGGTGAGGCAGAGGAGTTGTGTTAATGGAGTGATCATGATGGGGACCAGCGATCTGAGGCTAGAAGGGGGGGTAGGGGTGAAAATTTGGTTACGGACCAGTGGCCGAGTGTTGAGAATGGGAATGGGATAGTAAGACATGTTGAGGGGAGGGTAGTGAGTAGTCAGAGTGTTGGTTAGTATGGCCGTGGATATAAAAGGTAGTTAGGGTGGGGTAGATGGTGGAGGTTGGGAGGGGTGCAACAGAGAAATGAGTGCGTATAGAAAAATTGCACTGTAGGAGCCTAAGACCTAGGGGAAAGCGGGATACAGGGTGGACAGTAGGGGGGGAATGCAGGGAAAGGAGGTAATGGGGTAACCTAGTTGGGTAGCAAATAAGGGGCTGCACTAAGGGGCGCACAAAGGGGCAGGCCCCTTTGTCGCGCGCAACGCCAGGAAGCTGCAGGCAATTTCAATGCCCCGGGAGTCGCCGCTTGCTGATGTCACAAGGGCGCCTGGAGCAGGATTGGCTGCAGCACTGAGATCGACGAGCAGGATTGACGTGTAGGTTCAGCAAGGCCCAGTGAGACGTCCGGATCAGGAGCAGGTCCAGCGAGACAGCACGAACAAAGCAAGTCCCGGTGAGGCGGCAGGTAAGGAGGAGGAAACACCGAATGGTTGGCAGGGAAGCCTAAGTGGGGTAGGAGAGGATTTAAAAGGCCTTACCCCGTCGGGCTTTGCGCTGATCACGCAGGCTTTGACCAGCTCCTCACTCCCCATTTGATCGCAGGGCCTCCGATGGCTGAAAAGAGCGACACCGGGAAGCTGCAGGCAATTTCAATGCCCCGGGAGTCACCGTTTGCTGATGTCACAAGGGCACCTGGAGCAGGACTGGCTGCAGCGCTGAGGTAGACGAGCAGGATTGATGTGTAGGTTCAGCAAGGCCCGGCGAGACGTCCGGATCAGGAGCAGGTCCAGCGAGATGGCACGAACAAAGCAAGTCCCGGCGAGGCGGCAGGTAAGGAGGAGGAAACAACTCGTGGTCGGCGAGGAAGCCCGAGTGGGGTAGGAGAGGATTTAAAAGACCTTACCCCGACGGGCTTCGCACCGATCGCGCAGGCCTTGACCAGCTCCTCACTCCCCATTTGATCGCAGGGCCTCTTATTTATTTATATATTCACATTTATTACATGCTCTCATTCCGAAAAAATATCCCTGAGCAAAGAACAATATTTTAAAACATTCATCACTGACCAAAATAAGAGAATAACCAGGAAAAAATTGATTCTCTGAATACATTATCATTAAAAAGGGCACAATAAACATCATTGCATTCTCTTTAGTCTCCTGCAGCCCTTGGAATAAATGACAATATTATGGAGCAATTGGTTCAGGAACTGACGAGAGAAGGAGCAATTTTAGATCTAATCCTCAGTGGAGCACAGGATTTGATGAGAGAGATAACGGTGGTGGGGCTGCTTGGCAATAGTGATCATAATATGATCAAATTTGAATCAATGACTGGAGGGGGACAATAAGTAAATCCATGGCTCTAGTTCTAAACTTTCAAATGGAAAACTTTGATAAAATGAGAAAAATAGTTTTAAAAAAAAACCCTGAAAGGTGCAGCTACAAAGGTTAAGAGTGTGCAACAGGTGTGGACATTGTTAAAAAATATCATCTTAGAAGTGCAGTCCAGATGTATTCCACGCATTAAGAAAGGTGGAAGGAAGGTCAAACGATTGCTGGCATAGCTAAAAAGTGAGGTGAAAGAGGCTATTTTAGCCAAAAGATCTTCATTCAAAAATTGGAAGAAGGATCCAACAGAAGAAAATTGGATAAAGCATAAGCATTGGCAAGTTAAATGTAAGACAATATAATTAACTTTCCAGTTCATACTCTTGTTTTGTAAAATTATGCTCTCCATACATTGTTACTCTATTTGTGTTGACAGTTCTTAAATACCCTAGTTCCTTGTTTTTTGTAAAGCCTATTGCTGCATTGTGTTAGCTATAAACCGATGTGATGTTCCCAACGACTGTCGGTATATAAAAATGTTAAAATGAATGAATGAATAAATAAATAAATAAATAAATAAATAAATTGCTTCATCTGACTACGCCTCCCTTCTCCGAGCCTTGATCATTGCTTCGCCTGACCCCGCCTGCCTTCTCCATGCCTGATCATTGCTACGGATAACCTTGCTAAAGACTCTTTCTTGTCCAGAGTTCTACGTTGATCATAGCTTTCATTGGTCACCAATCTCCCTCCGAGCTCACCTGTGACACCACTTTCTTTATCTTCTGGACGTGGACTTTCAAGGCCTTGGCCTTTCTTTGCTCAAGCACCTCCTGACACTCTTGGTACCTTGGTGCTTGGGTTCCAGTTCCGTAACCCGTCTTGGACAGACTTATGCCACCTTCTGGCTGCTGTCTTTGGGCTGAACCATCTGTCTCTGTGCTTACCTTGAGGCCTGCCTAAGTCCTGCCGGCCCTGGCACCCAAAGGCTCAACCCAAGGGGAACGTGGGCTGGTATAGGTGAAGCTCCAGTGGCCTCTAGCTTCAGCCCACTCCACCTGCTGATGGTGGGGACCCGTGGGCCCTTGCCATGGGTAGCGTCAACCCCACCTCAGCCCAAGAATCCATCTCCAGTGCAACAGCTATAGTTACACGATGTTAGTTTCCATATTAGGAGCTACCACCCAGGAAAGAGATCTAGGCATCATGGTGGATAATACATTGAAATCAACAGCTCAGTGTGCTATCTATTGTACTTTGGAAATTGAAATGTGGGCCCTTGGTCACTGTAAGAGATGACTCCTCCCACAGGGCAGGGCCCTGTGGGGACTTGCAGCGATAGCCTAGCTCTAGACAGAGATGGACACAGAGATAAATCTTTATTGTACTGCAACGTAAATGGTAGCCCGAGGATCGGGTGAGAATCCCAGCTAGGAGAGGAGAGCCAGATGATACTGTTCCGTCTGTATGTAGCAGAGTGGAATGGCAGTTCCACAGTCTCACCAGGCCCGCGGTGCAGGGTGCTCTGGAGTCTATGGAGAGAGAGATGAGACACAGTAAAGACAGAACTGATGCATCAGTACTCACTCTGAAGCTGATAATTGTAGTAGGAGAGAGTCTTGAGGAGCGGAGGTCTCAGACGTGCAAGGCCCTGAGGAGCGGGTACCTGGGCATCTTTGTTGGTAGCAGATATCCCGGAGGGTAGAGAGGAGCGAGGCAAGGCCCCTGAGGAGCGGGTGCCTTAGGCGTCCTTGTTGGTAGCAGATACCCTGGAGGATAGAGAGGAGCAAGGCAAGGCCCCCAAGGAGCAGGTACCTAAGTCATTCTGGAAAGAGCGTACACAGAGCAGGAGCATCTGGTAGCGAGGAGAGATCAGCATGGAGGATTCCTTGCTAACTCATAGCTGGAATTGTGAATTGGGTTTAAATGTTCTGAGCTTGTGAAGTCATGCGGTGGGAACGCCCCCGAGGTTCCCACCATGACACACGTAAAGAACGGGGCTGCGCGTCTGCCCCAGACAATCCTGGGAGAAAGATGGTGAACACAATCGCCCATGCCGGACTGGAGACGCTGGAGGGGTTGACGTAGAGAGGCAGAGGCAGCCATCATCCCAAGATGCACGGAGTTAGGTAGAAGAAAGATAAGCAACAGAGGGCGCAGCTGTCTGCGACCGATGGGCGCAACACTATGGCAGTCAAAAAAGCAAACAGAATGTTAGGAATTATTAGGAAGGGAATGTGAATAAAACAGAAAATGTCATAATGCCTCTGTATCGCTCCATGGTGATACCACACCTTGAATACTGTGTACAATTCTGCTTACCTCATCTCAAAAAAGATATAGTTGCGATGGAGAAGGTACAGAGAAGGGTGACTAAAATCATAAAGGGGATGGAACAGCTCCCCTATGAGGAAAGACTAAAGAGGTTAGGACTGTTCAGCTTGGAGAAGAGATGGCTGAGGGGGATATGATAGAGGTCTTTAAAATCATTAGAGGTCTTGAACAAGTAGATCTGAATTGGTTATTTAAACTTTCAGATCATAGAAGGACTAGGGGGCATTCCATGAAGTTAGCAAGTAGCACATTTAAGACTAATCAGAGAAAATTCTTTTCACTCAACGCACAATTAAGCTCTGGAATTTGTTGCCAGAGGATGTGTTAGTGCAGTTAATGTAGCTGGGTTTAAAAAAGGTTTGGATAAGTTCTTGGAGGAGAAGTCCATTACCTGCTATTAATCAAGTTAACTTAGAAAATAGCCACTGCTACTACTGGCATCAGTAGCATGGGATAAACCTAGTTTTTGGGTACTTGCCAGGTACATATAGACTGGATTGGCCACTGTTGGAAACAGGATGCTGGGCTTGATGGACCCTGGTCTGAGCTAGTATGGGATGCTCTTATGTTCTTAGTATGTGAGAGTATGGGGAATAGAGAAACAAGGGATATGTATGAGAGAGAAAGAGGGAAGGGGAGAATGGAAGCATGCAGATAGGATAAAAATAAACAATAAGAAAAGGGAAAACAAAATAAATGGGACTAAGAATTACATAACCAAAGAAGATGGCAGCAGTGTGTTATAATTTAGAGGATAGAATGGGTAACCACAGAAGGAAAAATAGAAGTCAAAGAGGGAAAGGAAATATGAAAAAAAGTAACATAGTAAATGTCGGGCAAAAAACACCCAAGCAGTCAATCCAGTCCACCCAGCAATCTCTCTTTTTATTATTAATATTTTATTCTTAGCGTAACTGTTGCTTTGTGCAGTTACCCCAGTCAACATGAGTTTTCCTTTCCTTCAGCTCCATCATTTAGCTTCTTGGAATCCTCTGTGTTTATCCCATGCCCTTTTGAATTCCATTTGAAAAGTCTTTAGAAATGAAAATAATAAATCTAAATAAATGAAGAAAACAGGAAAGATATTGAAAAGGGATTAAGAACCATGAACCACCCTGCTGCAACTGAACAGGGTAGAAGGATTGAGGCTGGTGGGATTAGGCCTGGTGACAGAACGGAGAGAGAGTGTGAGTGTCTATGATAGATATTTATAGACATTCTCACTCTCCTGCTAATCCATGCCAGTCTGGGAGGGTCTATCCTGAGGAGGGCAGAAGGGTGGGATATTTATTTTAAAATATTTATGTCTCATCTGTAATGACAAAGCGATATGAAGGGAGAAAGTGCTGGGGTCCATTCTGAGGAGGGTGAGATGAGAAGGGTCAAAGTACTGGAGTCTGGGATAGTGGGAAGGGGAGAATGCTAGGGTCTCACCCCCCCCCCCCCCCCCCACTAATTTTCAGGGTGACTAGAACTTAAACATTCCCAGGTATGCTTCTTGAGGTTTCCAGTTCAGTTTTGCACATTTCTATTTCCAATTTCTGGTGAAGATCTGCCTGTAATACATGTGTGTGACAGAGGTGAAGGATTTTGCTAGTATTTAATGTCTTTGTAAGGATTTGAAGCAGTCCAGCTTGTTCTGTTTTACCAGTAGGAGCTGTATTGGTGTTCTAGGGCCCATTACAATATTTACAGTGCTGTCTTTTCATTGGAAGAGTAGACGACATTGTCGTAGCGGGATTTTTGTTTCTCTGGTGCTTGAACAGTTTGTGTGGAAATTTGTTTGTTGAGCTAAAAGCTGATTGTGCAATATATTTTGACAATGTGCTGCTTTCTCTACAGCTTAAAAATATGAAAAGTACAGCTAGAAAGATACCCCTGACGTAGAGTTGTCTTTTCGAAACACACATGTCGTGTAATCACCAATGGAGGAACAGTCATTTCAAGATTAAAGAAAGAAACATTTGCAAATGATGTACTTAATGTAAAAGATAAGTGTCTTTGCACAATATATTTAAAACAATTTTATTTGCATAAAAAATATAAAAAGCAGGCTGTGGATTGATGATTAAATATAAAGCAACGAAGGTATTATTATTATTATTACCGGTAGTGCTTAGTAAGATGATCCTTTTTTAGAGCACATTTCTTTCCAGTTATTAGTGGTTTACCTGTAAGAGACACTAGGGATGTGAATCGTGTCCTCGATCGTCTTAACGATCGATTTCGGCTGGGAGGGGGAGGGAATCGTATTGTTGCCGTTTGGGGGGGTAAAATATCGTGAAAAATCGTGAAAAATCGTGAAAAATCGAAAAAATCGAAAATCGCAAAACCGGCACATTAAAACCCCCTAAAACCCACCCCCGACCCTTTAAATTAAATCCCCCACTCTCCCGAACCCCCCCCCAAATGACTTAAATAACCTGCGGGTCCAGCGGCGGTCCGGAACGGCAGCGGTCCGGAACGGGCTCCTGCTCCTGAATCTTGTTGTCTTCAGCCGGCGCCATTTTCCAAAATGGCGCCGAAAAATGGCGGCGGCCATAGACGAACACGATTGGACGGCAGGAGGTCCTTCCGGACCCCCGCTGGACTTTTGGCAAGTCTCGTGGGGGTCAGGAGGCCCCCCACAAGCTGGCCAAAAGTTCCTGGAGGTCCAGCGGGGGTCAGGGAGCGATTTCCCGCCGCGAATCGTTTTCATACGGAAAATGGCGCCGGCAGGAGATCGACTGCAGGAGGTTGTTCAGCGAGGCGCCGGAACCCTCGCTGGGGGTGGTAGTTCCCTCATTAGTAGGTCCTGATCAGACAAAGTTTGTGCAAGGTAGATATAGTACTACTAATAATGTTCGGAAAGTACTGGCGATACTCTTCCAATGAAAGGAGTGGTTTCATGAGGCAAGAATGATCCTCAGCCTGATGCAGAAAAAGCCTTTGATAAGGTCATTTGGCAGTTTATGTTTTGGATGTTATCTACATTTGGCATAGAAGGTTCTATTTTCAGTTGGGTCCATCTACTATATATTTATACTAGTGCATGCATTCTTGCTAATGGGGTTCTGTCTGAGGAGTTTTCAATAGAGGGAGGAACTAGACAGGAATTCTCTCTGTCCCCTCTCCTTTTTATATTAACTATAGAACCTCTAGCTATTGGAATCCAGCAAGCCGCAGTTATTACTGGAATAACAATTGGCAGTAAGGAACTAAAAATTTGTCTATTTGCAGAAGACATCTTACTTTTCTTGAATAATGCTACTCAAGTCATGGGACCTATTATGAAATGTTTTTCTGCCTATAAGTCATTTGCAGGTTTTACTACATATTTTGATAAGTCAGAAGCTATGCCCTTATCTTCATCTTTATTAGGAAAATGGCAGGGTCCTTTCCCATTTAACTAGAATGTATACAGAATTAAATATTGGGGTCTGGATTGCCCTGGAGTCTTTCTATGAGTCCAACTTTAGAGAGCTATGGATGGTTTTGCCCATTAATTGCAAGTGTGGAAGGACCTACCCATTTCTTTATTTGAAAGAAAAAGTGGTGTTATTGCCCAAATTGTTATATCGTTTGCAGATGTTGCCTTGCTGGTTAACAATGGCTGACTAGGCATATCTGAAATCCTTGTTCATACAGTTTTTGAGGCGGGGCCAACAACCAAAAATCCCCCGCTGGACCACCAGGGAGTTTTGGCTATGGCAAATTAGTAAAGTCAAAGATCAAAGAGGCATTGATCTCCAAATTTTCATTATTACAATCTGGCATGTCAAATGCACTTTATTGGGAATATATTGGGGACAAACTTAAATTTGATGCTTCCCATCTTTTGGAGGAGATGGTTGCCCCTCATTCTCCGCTGGCGCTCATTCAAATTTCAGAAGCTCCTTTACCTAAGGAGAGAAAAGGAAATATATTGCTAAATTCTATGGTGGTAGCATGGAGGTACGTGTGAAAAAAATTGGGCCTGCTAGCACAAGCATCATTTTTTTTGCCTGTTCAGAATAATATACATTTTATCCCTGGGATTAATAGTCAAGTATTCCAGGAGTGCAAGAGGTGGAGGCTGCATAGCATTCACCAGATAACAGATGAGGAGTCAAGCTATTTTATGAGTTTTCAACAGCTGCAGGGCATTTTGTCTATTCCCAATAAGCATTTCCTTTGTTTCTTGCTAGTAAGACATTATTTCCTCTCTTTGGATTTATCTAAGTCATCTCTCCCGTTAAATATTCATTTGACTGCTGAGATGGAGTGCATAGTGATGGGAAAAAATTCCATAGTGCACTGGTATAAGTTTTGTAAAAGCTATATTGCATTGGGATTATTGGAGGTTTAGCGGACTACTGTAAGCATGAATTTGGAGTGTCCTATACTGTTAAGGAGTTTAATATGATGCTGGAAGGTTTCCATAGCATTCCAATGGCAATTAATTATAAGGAAATGCAATATAAGATCTTTCTTCATAGTCAAGCAGATAGGCTGCAGTTGCGCAAAATGGGATTAGTAGATACTGATCTCTGTTATAAATGCAAGACGGATATGGGTTCTTTCACACATCTTTTTTTTTGCCTGTTGGAAAATTTCTACTTTTTGGGAACAAATTATTTTATGTTTGCACACATGTATACAGGTGGCGTTATCTCTCCTAGGAGAATTTTTAATATTGGATGATGAAGAAAGGATGAGTACAATGTATTCTCAAATGACTAAGAGGCAGTGTCATTTTGCTATTGTTGCTCTATTAGTGGCATGTCAATGTATTCTGGAAGAATGGATCTCAGAAGATCCACCTTCTATTGCAGTATGGACAGAGCAAATGTCTAATATTATGCAAATGGAAAGATATGTTGCATGTTATTTAGCTTGATCAATGTTAGAACACTATGTGAAAACTTGAGAATGTTTCTTTCATTCCTTATCTTGTCAGATGAAATTAAGACTCAAGAATTTGGGGTATTCTCCAATTTGGGGGGGGGGGGAATAGATAAGAGTGTAAGTATGAATGAGTATGATTGTGTTAGTGAGTAGTTACAGAAGAATTGGTTTTTGGGTGGGATGTGATATTAGGAAGGTATTATAAAAAATGAAAAGCTGTTAGATGGGAGTGTATTACATCTTAGGGGTTATGCATATTATCTAACTGTTGTGTTGTTGATTTTACTGCATTGTATCTCTGAGCAATAATGTACCGTACTGTTTCATGGTTGCTATTGTATCTCTTGTCTTGCATAATAAAAATGATTTTGAAAAAAACAATGTGCCTGGTAGTTATGTTTGCTTTCCTGTTAATGAGATTTAGAACCTAATTAGTTTAATATAAGAAAAAAATCATACACTCCATTTTTTATATCTGTTCTTTAATAAGGTACCGATTACTAATCAGTTGAATAGAGATAAGGACTACATTCTTTTTTTTCCTACTCTCTCTTTTACTGTTTAATATAGTTTAGGTGCTTATTTGTTGTTTAGACCTAGTGCCTTTTTTTTATTGATGTATGATTTTTTTATGGATATTTATTATAATATGTATTTATTGTATTGTATATTTATTTAGATGATATACTGCTTTGATGTTTCTGAGGAATTAGGATAAACCGAGTTAATAAAATGAACTAAAAGACCTAAGGGTCTGTGACGGGGTCTATGGCCCAAACCAGACCCGTCAGGTAGAGACCCAGGAACCAAAGATTCAGGAGAAGGGGGGGGGGGGGGGGGGAAGGAAAATAGGGCAACACCCAGCTAGAGACATCCCTTGGTTCCTTCCCCCAGAGGTTGTAGGACCAGAGGAGCCACAGGTGTGGGAAATTGAGGGTGGAGCTGGTGAGGCCAGTCCATGGTTTCAGGGGGAGGGCCAAGGTGAGGGGGGGGCCGTTCCGAGCCAACCAGCTGCGAGTGGAGGAGGAGTCTCCACAGAATAAAAAGGACTCCCTGTTAGAGCAGTCTCAGTCTCCTGCCGGGGACTGAGGAGGAAGGAACGGGCTGCCTAGCTGCTCTGGGAAACGTGGACACTGGATATCCCCGACGGTGTGAAGGACTGCAACCACTATCACAAGGAAGGTGAGCGCGGGAACTTCTGTTGGTTTGGACTTACGATAAAGACACTTTACATAGAGAACTGCCAAGCGGGTGGTTGTATCCTGGGACGAGAAAAACCATCCTAAGAGATACAGTGGGTGGTGGCATTTAGGCCCAGTGGGGCCAGACTTTTTGAACATTGGATCTGTTTGTTGGAGATGAACGTTTGAAGCCAGACTTCAGAAACTGAGTGGCTGGCTCAGTAGGGAAGGCAGCTGCCTCCCATCCAGGGGGAGGGGGGTTCAAACCCCACCTTAAGGCTTTGTAAAGGAAAATAACTTTAACTATTATTTGAGTCCCTGAGTGACCAGCGAAGCTCATTCAGGGATTGGATCCCGGGAACAGACGCAAGCGGCAGTATACAGACCGGTCGAAGCGTCACAGGGTCTCACTTGATTCTATTTATAGATTATATATAACAATAGTGTTTTAAATTTAAAAACAAACAAACCAGCATCCCAGCTTGTGGTGTCATGTGTTGTGTACGCAGTGAAGGCACACTGTTTCACTTGGCTATAGGTGCCAAATTTGCCCAGCTATGGCTCACCATTGTTGCACTCGGGGGTGGACCCTTGTCCTGGAGCAGTAGAGAACTGCTCCCTGGTAGGGACCAGGAAGCACCTGCTCCCAAGGGGCGGAGCACTAGAGGAGACAGAGGCTATGATGAGCTTCACCACTGGAAGCCCGCGATCCCCCCAGGTGGAGCCCGTAGGGACCCGGGCCACTTGGACTTAAGTGGGCCTCGCAGGGTCTCCTGGAAAGGTAGTAGACAGGCATGCCCACGGATGGCAAGGGAGCACGGTCAGACTCGAGGCTGTAGGTCAGATGGAGCAAGGAGGACGAGAACAACATAGGCGATGACAAGGCAAGGAACAGAGCCATAATCGAAGATGTGGTCAATCAGGCAGAGGCCAAAATCCAAGGGTCAGTCTGAGGAGTAGTCAACAAGGCAGGGGTCAGGTTATGGAGGTCAGACAAGGTCAGAAGGCAGGCAGCAGACAGAATGGTCCAGCAACAGGCCGAGGTCAGTACCAAGAGACAGTCCGAGGGTACTATCTGGGAGACGAACAGACAGACGCAGGAACAGAGGGACACTGGAACAAGGCTGGAACAAGGCTTAGAACGCAGTGACAATCTAGCACACAATACAATGCCGACCCAATTGCCAAGGCAAGGAAGTACAGCTAGGGACTTCCTTAAGTAGTTCCTTTAATCAGGGTGTGCCGTGGAGCTAGGACCTGCCCCTGGCTGGGTGGTCTGCGTGCATGTGCCTAGGAGCGTGGCCAATGCCACGGGAGATGCCGAACTCCGGTGTGAGGCCTGGTGCGCAGTGAAAGGCCCGGCGACCGCCACCGCAGGACTCTGAGGCCTGGAGGAGCTCGTGGCTGCTGCTGGGTATGCCAACCCAGGACCTGCAGAGAAGCCAGAGAGGTGAGCAGGCCGGTGCGTGGGCCGGATGCGGACGGGGCGCGCAACAGTACCCCCTCTTCTAGGCCTCCCTCTATGCGGCCGTGGCTTTTCAGGGTAAGTCCTATGAAAGATCTTCAGGAGTTCCTTATCAAGAATGTTGTGGGAAGGTTCCCATGAGTTCTCCTCGGCCCCATAACACTCCCAGGCTAGGAGGTACTCCCATTTTCCTCGATGCCGATGGACGTCGAGGACCTCTCTTATCTGAAGAGATGTGTCTGGTTCGGTAGAGACCCGTGGAGGAGAAGGGACTCTACGTGAGGGCCAGGAGAGGACCAAGGGCTTCAGCAGCGAAACATGAAACGTGTTATGGATGCCTATGGCACGCGGCAGCTGGAGCTGATACGATACTGCTCCCACTCTTCGAATCACCGGAAACGGGCCAATGTATTTGGGTGCCAAGCGATGAGGGGGAAGTCTCAATCTGATTTGTCGGGCACTCAGCCATACCTTCTGGCCAGGACAAAAGAGTGGAATGGGACGTCTATGGGCATCAGAAGTACGCTTGGAATGTTCAGCGGCCTGGGTAAGGTGTTGTTTAACTTGACCCCACATCTGACGAATGGTGTGGGCCATGGATTGTGCAGCTGGAGAAGGAACAGTCAGAGGAACTGGAAGTGGCATCTGATGTTGTCGTCTGAATACCACGGAGAATGGAGATACATCGGTGGCAGCAGCGATATGGGTATTGTGCGACAGCTCAGCCCAGGGTAGGAGATCAGACCAATTGTCCTGCTGATCATTCATGTAGGAATGTCTTTAAGGTTCAGTTGGTCCTTTCAGCTTGACCATTGGCCTGTGGGTGATAGGCTGATGTGAAACTCAAGGCGATGTTAAACTTCTTACATAGAGAGCGCCAGTACCTGGCGGCAAACTGTGGTCCTTGGTTGGATATAATTTCCTTTGGGAGTCCATGGAGATGGAAAATGTGTTTCAGAAAAAACTTGGCTAATTCTGGGGCCGATGGGAGGCCCGGCAAGGGAATAAAGTGACCCATTTTCGAAAACCGGTCGATGATGACCCAGATTACAGTATTGTTCTGGGACGGAGGCAGGTCTGTAATAAAGTCCATTGAAATGCTGGACCATGGCTCGGTAGGTGCTGGAAGTGGTTGGAGTAGGGCCCATGGCCGTCTGGTAGGTGGCTTCTGTTGGGCGCAGACGAGACATGATTCTATATAGTTACGAAAGTCTTGCACCATGTTGGGCCACCAATATTATCTCCATAACATTTCTAGGGTCCTGGCATGACCCGGGTGTCCTGCCAACTTGGATTCATGAGCCCATTTCAGAACTCGTTTATGTAATCTATGTGGAATGACGGTTTTCCCAGCTGGAACTGTAGTGGTCACGGCAAGGGATACGCAGGCAGGGTCTATGATATATCTAGGAACATCAGGGATATCCTCAGGTTCAAAGGATCTTGAAAGTGCATCAACACAGAGGTTCTTGAAAGCTGGGCGATAGCATAGAACGAAGTCGAACCATTCAAAGAAGAGCGCCCATCGGGCTTGTCGAGGATTCAAGAGTTGAGCTTCTTTAAGGTGCTCAAGATTCTTATGGTCGGTGAAAATGGTAAACTTGTGTTGCACCCCTGCCAACCAGGAGCGCCACTCCTGGAGTGCCAACTTGATGGCGAGACGTTCTTGGTCACTAATGGTGTAGTGCTGCTCTGTAGGGGAGAACTTGTGTGAGTAGAATGAACAAGGTATCAATTTACCCTTGGGAGAAAACTGGCTTAAGATGGCTCCTGCTCCAATTGCAGAGGTGTCGACTTTGGTGTCAAATGGATGTCTTAGGTCTGGATGCTGAAGATAAGGACTGGAACAGAAAGCTTCTTTGAGCGTCTTAAAGACGGCTTGTGCTTTGGGAGTCCACACACGAGTGTTAGCCCCTTTCTTGGTCATGGTGGTGAGTGGAGCAGCTAGGGTAAAATAATTGGCAATGAAGCTCTGGTAATAATTAGTAAAGCCAAGGAAAGTTGTAAGGCCTGTAGGCCTACTGGCTGGGGCCAGTCCCGGATCCTCTGGACTTTATCTGGATCCATGGATAAACCTCGATCAGATATGATGTACTCTAAGAAGGGTAAGCGATTATGCTTGAAGAGGCACTTTTCTAGCTTGGCATAGAGATGGTTTTCTCTTAGACATTGGAGGACAATCCGAACATGATCTCTATGGGATTCAAGGTCTTTGAAAAAGATCAGGATGTCGTCAAGATATACGACTACAAATGAATACAGGAGGTCTCGGAGTATTTCGTTCATAAGGCGTTGAAAGACTGCTGAGGCATTGCATAGCCCAAAGGGCATCACGGTACATTCATAATGACCATCCCTCGTATTGAATGTGGTTTTCCAAATATCTTCAGGTCGGATGCATACCAGATTGTACACACTCCTCAGATCCAACTTGGTGAAGATCTGTGCCCCTTGAAGGTGGTCAAACAGCTCACTGATAAGGGGCAAGGGGTATCGGTCTTTGCGGGTTATGGCATTGAGCCCTCTGTAGTCAATACAAGGGCGTAAACCGCCGTCCTTTTTCTTAATGAAGAAAAATCCCGCTCCAGCAGGAGAGTCAGAGGGACAAATGAACCCCTTTTCTAGGTTCTCTTTGATATACTCAGACATGGCTAGGGTCTCTGGGTAAGACAGTGGATAAGTTCTGCCCTTGGGAGGCGTAGTACCTGGCAGAAGTTCTATGGGACAATTGAACTTGCATAACGGAGGCAAGGTATCCACCTTCTGCTTCGAGAAGACGTCTTCGAAGTCAACATACTGAGTAGGCAACCCAGATAGAGTGGTAGACTTCAGAACAGGGACTAATGGAGATACTTGATGTAGACATGTCTTCTGGCATTTGGAGCCCCACTGCACCAACTGCAGGGAATTCCAATCGAACTGTGGTTCATGGACCTGGAGCCAGGGCAGCCCTAGGATAACTGGATATGTCAAATGTTTTAACACATAGAAGGACATCTCCTCCTCGTGGAGAGTGCCCACGGTAAGATGGACAGCCACTGTTCGATGGGTGATGAGTCCTGGAAGCAGTTCTCCTTGAATGGAGGCGATGCGGAGACTCACATCTAATGGCTGAAGAGGAATGTTCAGAAGCTTGACAATGTCATCCATGATGAAGCTGCCACTTGCTCCAGTATCAACAAGAGCAGTGGTGGCAAAGGAGTGGGCCTTGATGCCCAGAGAGATGGGAAGCAGGAGTTGGGAGCCGGTGACAGTAGCGCCTAAGCTCGGGGCCCCCACTGGGCTCAGGCGTTGCAGTTTTCCGGACAGGCCGGACAAGACTGTCGAAGATGTCTGGGAGTGACACAGTAAAGGCAAAGACCCTCCTTCCTCCGACGGAGATGTTCTTTTGGACAGTCGCCCACGGTTCACCTCCATTGGTTCCACCACAGAAGAGGGCGGTGGTGCTGGAGTCTTGGCTGGAGGCCTCTGGATACATGTGGGACATGGTGTAGGAGAGCAGGAAGCCTTTACTTCTAGGCGCCTTTGTCGGAGACGATGGTCGATCTTTCCGGTGAGGGAAATCAGATCCTCTAGAGACGTGGGACTCTCACGGAAAGAGAGCTCATCTTTGAGAGCACTGGAGAGTCCATCTAGGAAGATGGCTTGCAGGCGATCTTCTTGCCACCTGAGCTCAGTAGCCATGGTCCTGAACTCCACCTGACGGAGGTGGAGTAGATTATGGCTGGCTACAGCCTGGCGGCCTGGATCTCCAAAGGTCTGCTTTAAGAGAGCAACAAATTCAGATAACTTGGAAAGTATGGGATCAGAGCGTTCCCATAAGGGAGAGGCCCATTCAAGAGCCTTCCCTTCCAGGCGGGAGAGGATGAAGTTTACTTTAGTAGTTTCCTTCAGGAACAAGGAGGGTTGCAGTGCAAATTGCATGAAGCACTGATAGAGGAAGCCACGACAGGAACGTGGATCTCCAATGTATCGAGGAGGTGAAGGGAGTGCCAACAATGCTTTGGGTAGCATAGAGGCCGATAGGCTCACGGGATTGGCCAGAGCTGTATCTCGCAGCTGTGAACGAAGCTCTTCCACCGAAGAGGCTAGCGATTCCAAAGCTCTGTGATGTTCTTGGACTGTGGTGGCCAAACCCGGTAGGGCCCTGGAGGCGGGAGACTCTGCTGAGTCCTTCGCCTTGGCAACCTATTGCACTCGGGGGTGGACCCTAGTCCTGGAGTAGTGGAGAACTGCTCCCTGGTAAGGACCAGGAAGCACCTGCTCCCAGGGGGCGGAGCACTGGAGGAGACAGAGGCTACGATGAGCTTCACCACTGGAAGCCCGCGGTCCCCCCGGGTGGACCCCGTAGGGACCCAGGCTGCTTGGACTTAGGTGGGCCTCACAGGGTCTCCTGGAGAGGTAGTAGACAGGACGGCAAGGGAGCACGGTCAGACTCGAGGCTGTAGGTCCGATGGAGCAAGGAGCTCCTCCAGGCCTCAGCGTCCTGCGGTGGTGGTCGCTGGGCCTTCCACTGCGTACCAGGCCTCACGCCGGAGTTCAGCATCTCCCGTGGCGTTGGCCACACCTCTACACGTGTGCACGCGGACCGCCTAGCCTCTTGTAGTGCCAGGGGTGGGTCCTAGCTCCGCGGCGCGCCCTGATTGAAGGAACTACTTAAGGAAGTCCCTGCCTGCACTTCCTTGTCTTGGCATAGGCGATGACAAGGTAAGGAATAGAGCCAGAATCGGAGACGTGGTCAATCAGGCAGAGGTCAGAATCCAAGGGTCAGTCCGAGGAGTAGTCAACGAGGCAGGAGTCAGGTTCCGGAGGTCAGGAGGCAGGCAGCAGACAGAATGGTCCAGGAACAGGCCGAGGTCAGTACCAAGAGACAGTCTGAGGGTACTACCTGGGAGAAGAACAGACAGACGCAGGAACAGAGGGATGCTGGAACAGTAGGATCCTGGAACAAGGCTGGAACAAGACTGGAACAAGGCTTAGAACGCAGTGATAGTCTAGCACACAATACAATGCCGACCCGATTGCCAAGGCAAGGAAGTGCAGGCAGGGACTTCCTTAAGTAGTTCCTTCAATCAGGGCGTGCCGCGGAGTTAGGACCCACCCATGGCCCTACAAGAGGCCGGGCGGTCCGTGGGCACACGTGTAGAGGTGTGGCCAATGCCACTGGAGATGCCGAACTCCGGCGTGAGGCCTGGTGCGCAATGGAAGGCCCGGCGACCACCGCCGAAGGATGCCGAGGCCTGGAGGAGCTTGTGGCTGCCACTGGGGAGGCCGACCCGGGACCTGCAGAGGAGCCAGAGAGATGACCAGGCCCGTGGACGGGGCACACAACAACCATCACCCTTTAAAAGCCTGCCAGAAAAGCCAGGCTTTCACTTATTCATGAATTGGAGGTAGTCCTGTGTTTGACAAGGCTTTTCTAGGAGGGAGTTTCAAAGGATAGGTGCTGCTCCCAAGAAGACTCACTGATTAATATCGGACATTTTTATTTCTTTCAGTGATAGTGAAATTAAGGAGGTTCCTAGGGAGAATCTTAAAGGCTTAGCAAATGCAAAGTATAGCCTGTCTTTTATGTAGTCTAATCCATTTTCTTTTAGGACCTTGAAGATTAGAATCAGCTTTTTAAATCTGGTCCTGTAGAGAACTGGAAGCCATTATATTTTTTGTAGGATGGCTGTGCTGTGATCCTGTCTTGTGTAGCTTTCTAAAAGTCCAGCTTCAGATTAGCTGAGGGTGGTGTAAATCTTTCATTGTCAGCACATTATAAAATGCATTACAGTAATTCAGCCGTGAGGATATCATAGCATGAGCTATGACCAAAATTATCTTATCAATGAATGGATGGAATTTCCATAGTTGTCACAGATGAAAAAAAAAGTAGCTTTTAAATATTGACTGGATTTGGAGAAGCATAGTAAATGTTGAGCCCAGCAGGATGCTGAGGCTCCTGCTCTATAATTATAGAGGGAGTTCACAATTTCTAAATTAGATTTTAAAGTTGGGAACCTGTGTGCCTGCATTTTCAAACCATAGAATCTCCATTTTACTTAGGTTTAGTTAAAGGTTGTTATTTTTTGCCAACTCTTGAATAACTGTGAGACTTCAGTTAACATTCTCATAGCTATTGGTCGGTCTGGGTCCATGGATAGAAGAGGCTAGACATCTTTCATGTTAATATAGAATTTTAAGTCAAAAAAGCAAATCAGCTGAGCTAGTGGCTTGAGGTAGATGTTGAACGGAAGAGGCAATAATATAGATCCCTGTGGTTCCCCTGCTGGTTAATGCCTAAGATGAGAATGAGATGCCTGCTAAATGTTCAGACTGTGTCTGTTAGACAGAATATGATCAATTATATATTTATATAGATATATATGTATTTGCTTGAGCTATGTTAGTACTTTGCCACTCAAACTAGATGTTACAAGACTCACCTCTACTCTGAAACATCTTGGACATCATGCAGCATCTCAAGAACAAGGCTGAAATACCTGAAGTTCCCAAGCCTTCTTATAGGCCCTACTGTTTGGAACACACCCTGATGACATCACTTCCTCCTTAGTATGTAGGGAGGCTCAGAACTACCACTTGTCACAGTTTTGCCAGTTTCACAGCCTTACCGTGCCCTGAGTCTGCTGGCTATGATATCGCCTCACCAGCAGAGGCCTCCAGTCAGCTCTGTTCAGAACTATCCAAGCTATCTGCTTAATTGCCTTCGGACATTTGGCTCAGGACAGCCACTTCCGCGAGGTCGGTTGCATCTACCTCTACAATAAACTGATGCTGAGGATCAGGGTGATGGAGACAGACATCTTGAAGAAAGGTTCTCTTTAGCTCCTTGAAGGCACTTAGTGCTGCCGAGGACCAGTTCTTAGCATCAGCTTCCTTCCTGGTAAGGGCAGTAAGTGGAGCCACTATTCGGGAGTAATGGGATATGAACTGGCAGTAGAAGTTGGTGAAGCCAAGGAAGCTTTGTAATGCCTTGACCCCTACTGGTTGGGGCCAGTCCTTGATGGCCGCTACTTTATCTGGGTCCATGTGGAAGCCCGTGGAAGAGACAATGTATCCGAGGAAGGGCAACGATTCTTGTTCGAATTCACACTTCTCTATCTTGGCAAAGAGAAGATTTATCTCGAAGCTTCTGAACACTTGTCACACGTGTATGCGGTGCATGGACAGGTCCTTAGAATAAATCAGTACATCATCAAGATATACTATGACTGAGGTATGCAACATATCCCTTAACACCTCGTTCATTAGGTTTTGAAAATCCAGAGGGGCGTTGCATAGACCGAAAGGCATGACCAGATACTCATAATACCCTTCTCTTGTATTGAACGCGGTCTTCCACTCGTCACCTGGTCGTATCCTTACCAGATTGTACGCGCCCCAGAGGTCCAGCTTGGTGAAGACCTTAGCTCCTTGCAGCCGGTCCAGCAGTTCGGGAATCATGGGCAAAGGATATCTATCACGACGTGTGATGGCGTTAAGACCACGGTAGTTTATACAGGGTCGTAGTGACCCATCCTTCTTTGCAACAAAGAAGAACCCAGCTCCAGTGGGGGAATTAGAGAGCTGAATGAAGCCCCTCTCTAAATTCTCCTGGATGTAAGAAGACATGGCTCAGGTCTCAGGGAGCGACAAGGGGTAAACCCGCCCCTTAGGAAGTGTAGTGCCAGGAACCAGATTTATGGCACAATCAAAGGGCCGATGTTTGGGGAGAAGCTCGGCCTTCTCCTTCGAGAAGACATCCAAGTAATCCAGATATTGCTGCGGAAGTGCCATGGGCATGGTCAAAAGTGGCACACTGGGTCGGGGAATTGTCGCCAGGCAGGAGGTGAAACAGGATGGTCCCCAAGAAGCAATCTGGAGAGTATCCCAGTAGATAATGGGGAGTACTTCTGAAGCCAGGGTAAACCCAAGATGATGGGGTGAATGGATTTCTCCAGTACGAGAAATGAGATCTCTTCAGAGTGTAGGAGACTGGTACATAGAATTAAGGGTTTAGTGCAGGTGGAGATGCTCCTCAGGAGGGGAGTGCCCTGGATCGAAGACACTCGGAGTGGAGGAAGTTGGGGCTGAACCACAAGCTGTAACTGCCGAACCAGATCAGCGAAGATGAAATTCCCTCCCGCTCTGGAGTTAACCAAAGCCAGCATATCAAAGATACCTCCAGGGTAAATGAGGGTAACCGGTACGGTACATGGGGAGGCGGAACTTGTATTACCTAGGGCCAGCTGCCTGATGAGACCTAGGTTCTGGCGTTTCCCGGCCCCTCATTACACTGTGCTAGGAAGTGCCCCTTGTTGCCGCAGTGTAGGCACAGGCCCTGGGTGCGGTGACATCTTCTTTCCTCTTGCAAGATCGGGCCACACTCCAATTGCATGGGTTCTGCCCCTTGGGTGCTAGTGGAAGCAGAGGAGGAGGGCACAGGTCGAGGAAATGTAGACCCCGAGTTACCGGATCTACGGCCGGACCTCCCTTCATGGAACTGATGTTGGATTCGATGGTCGACCCTTCCTGCCAGGTTGATCATACTGTCTAGGTCATCTGGAAGGTCCCTTGCCACTAACTCATCCCTGAGATGTGGGGACATTCCTTCCAGGAATATGCCATGAAGAATGTCGTCCCTCCAGTTTAGTTCGGCAGCCAGCGTGCAGAATTCGATCGCGTACTCTGCAAGGTAACAGGTGCCTTGGCGCAATTGAAGTAACTTGGCAACCACTGTGGGTTTGTGGGCAGGCTCGTCAAAAATGTGTCGGAAGGAGGAGACGAACTGTTCCAGGTTTCCAAGAATGAGATCTTTACGTTCCCATAACGGGGAGGCCCAGGCCAGGGGCTTCCCATCTAGCAAGGACACAATATAGCTGGTTTTTACCAGGTCAGTCGGGAACTGGGAAGGCAGCAGGGTGAAATGTATGAAGCACTGAGTAGGTGAAGCGAAGCTGTGTCGTGGAAAGAAGGCAAAACGATTACTGGCATGGTTAAAAGGGGAGGTGAAAGAAACTATTTTAGCCAAAAGATCTTCATTCAAAAATTGGAAGAAGGATCCAAAAGAAGAAAATAGGATAAAGCATAAATGTTGGCAAGTTAAATGTAAGACATTGATAAAACAGGCTAAGAGAGAATTTGAAAAGAAGTTGGCTGTAGAGGCAAAAACTCACAGTAAAAACTTTTTTAAATCTATCCGAAGCAGAAAGCCTGTGAGGGAGTCAGTTGGACTGTTAGATGATCGAGGGGTTAAAGGGGCACTTAGAGAAGATAAGGCCATCGCAGAAATATTAAATGATTTCTTTGCTTCGGTGTTTACTGAAGAGGATGTTGGGAAGGTACCCGTAATGCAGTAGGTTTTCATGGGTAATGATTCAGATAGACTGAATCAAATCACGGTGAACCTAGACGATGTGGTAGGCCTGATTGACAAACTGAAGAGTAGTAAATCACTTGGACCGGATGGTATACACCCCAGAGTGCTGAAGGAACTAAAAAATGAAATTTCAGACCTATTAGTAAAAATTTGTAACCTATCATTAAAATCATCCATTGTATTTCAAGAATGGAGGATAGCTAATGTAACCCCAATATTTAAAAAGGGCTCCAGGGGTGATCCGGGAAACTACAGACCGGTTAGCCTGACTTCAGTGCCAGGAAAAATAGTGGAAAGTGTTCTAAATATCAAAATCACAGAACATATAGAAAGACATGGTTTAATGGAACAAAGTCAGCATGGCTTTACCCAGAGCAAGTCTTGCCTCACAAATTTGCTTCACTTTTTTGAAGGAGTTAATAAACATGTGGATAAAGGTGAACCGGTAGATGTAGTATACTTGGATTTTCAGAAGGCGTTTGACAAAGTTTCTCATGAGAGGCTTCTAGGAAAAGTAAAAAGTCATGGGATAGGTGGCGATGTCCTTTCGTGGATTGCAAACTGGCTAAAAGACAGGAAACAGAGAGTAGGATTAAATGGACAATTTTCTCAGTGGAAGGGAGTGGACAGTGGAGTGCCTCGGGGATCTGTATTGGGACCCTTACTTTTCAATATATTTATAAATGATCTGTAAAGAAATACGCCGAGTGAGATAATCAAATTTGCAGATGACATAAAATTGTTCAGAGTAGTTAAATCACAAGCAGATTGTGATAAATTGCAGGAAGACCTTGTGAGACTGGAAAATTGGGCATACAAATGGCAGATGAAATTTAATGTGGATAAGTGCAAGGTGATGCATATAGGGAAAAATAACCCATGCTATAATTACACAATGTTGGGTTCCATATTAGGTGCTACAACCCAAGAAAGAGATCTAGGTGTCATAGTGGATAACACATTGAAATCGTTGGTTCAGTGTGCTGCGGCAGTCAAAAAAGCAAACAGAATGTTGGGAATTATTAGAAAGGGATTGGTGAATAAAACGGAAAATGTCATAATGCCTCTGTATCGCTCCATGGTGAGACCGCACCTTGAATACTGTGTACAATTCTGGGCGCCGCATCTCAAAAAAGATATAATTGCGATGGAGAAGGTACAGAGAAGGGCTACCAAAATGATAAGGGGAATGGAACAGCTCCCCTATGAGGAAAGACTAAAGAGGTTAGGACTTTTCAGCTTGGAGAAGAGACGACTGAGGGGGGATATGATAGAGGTGTTTAAAATCATGAGAGGTCTAGAACGGGTAGATGTGAATCGGTTATTTACTCTTTCGGATAGTAGAAAGACTAGGGGGCACTCCATGAAGTTAGCATGGGGCACATTTAAAACTAATTGGAGAAAGTTCTTTTTTACTCAACGCACAATTAAACTCTGGAATTTGTTGCCAGAGGATGTGGTTAGTGCAGTTAGTATAGCTGTGTTTAAAAAAGGATTGGATAAGTTCTTGGAGGAGAAGTTCATTACCTGCTATTAAGTTCACTTAGCCACTGCCATTAGCAACGGTAACATGGAATAGACTTAGATTTTGGGTACTTGCCAGGTTCTTATGGCCTGGATTGGCCACTGTTGGAAACAGGATGCTGGGCTTGATAGACCCTTGGTCTGATCCAGTATGGCATATTCTTATGTTCTTATGCAATATGCAAGCGACACCCATGCCTTTGTTTACCCAGACTATGTAACTCAGTCCTTGTTGGTTATTGTCTGTATATAGATCCACCTTTCTACGTTCCCCCTGCCGTTGAAGCAGAGAGCTATGTTGGATATGCGTGAAGTATCAGACTTTCTCCCCTGCCTTGAAGCAGAGAGCTATGCTGGATATGCATTGAAAGTAAAGTATCTGGCTTATTTAGTTTGGGGTAGTAACCGCCGTAACAAGCAAGCTACTCCCTGCTTTTTGTGAATGCAAATCCTTTTTTTCCACACTTCCTCTTGCCATTGAAGCTTAGAGCAATGTTGGAGTCGCATTAACCGTGTGTATGTTTATTGAATAAGGGTATAATCTCTAGGCAGTAGCCGTCATTCCCGTGAGCCACCCACTCTTCATTCACATCCTCTAGACTTGATGGATCCACAGTGTTTATCCCACAGTTCTGGTCTTCACCACTTCCTCCGGAAGACCACTACATTTTTTTTAATTCACAGGTTTAACGTGTAACCACAGAGTAGAATTAGGAGTTTCTCCATACTATTAACCATGCAAAAAAGAATATTTTTATTAACAGTGACACAATACCACAGCCTGCACCCATCAGCTTTGTAACACTGCACAGAATATTCACAATCTGGTGTCCTCCCTACATACTTGTTTTATATCTAAAAATACCCCTTTTTTTTCTACAAATGGTGTACTTCAGAATACGTGGAAGCCATTTATTTTAAATCCTGCAGCCATGCCTGCATCAATCCCTTACATTCTCACCATTAATCACAAGCATTGTTCATTGTTCTCTGTAAAGCTCTTTTAGCTGCTTTTGCTTTACTGTGAACCGATGAGATGTTCCCAACGTTCATCGGTATATAAAAGATTTTAAATAAATAAAATAAAATAAATAAGCAGGGGGGCAGAAATGAATGCAATCTTACTTACAGTATGAAACAAAACTGGCCTGTCTAACCATTTTTTAACTCAATTTTAGTTTTTTCAATTTTTTTCATTTCTTAAAAAGAAACATTTTATATATGTTTGGGGAAAAAGGAGAGCTATGGATTTTTGGTATGCCTACAGTATATTCTTTCCCCTACCCACTGCTCCCCAACCCCCACTTGCTGCATGAGGTCACAATCATGCTGCAACTACTATACCCAGTATGCAACATTCCTGTACCTGTCTGTGAATACAGGACACAGACTTTAGTTCAAATGTTATGTTTCCTAAATGCAAACAGGCCATTTCATACCTTCTCTCTGCTTTCCAATTGAAAAACATTTTATTTTTATTATACATGTATTTATATCATTCTTTATGGCATAAGGCATAAATGCTAATGCTTTTAAATAGAAAAAAACTGACGTGGTATCTGCAGCTATCAAGGATTATGGTGTTACCAAACAAAAACTGCATTGTCACACTCTTCCAAAACATGCCCTGTATGTCCTTCACTTCATCAGGGTTTCAAAGACATAAGAACATAAGAAATTGCCATGCTGGGTCAGACCAAGGGTCCATCAAGCCAGCATCCTGTTTCCAACAGAGGCCAAACCAGGCCACAAGAACCTGGCAATTACCCAAACACTAAGAATATCCCATGCTACTGATACAATTAATGTTATTGCTCACCCCGCCAGGAGGGCGGAGTTAGCAATCTATTAGGTTCCATCTCCTCTGGGAGGAGGAGTTAGCAAACTGTTGTGGCTCAACCTGCCAGGAGGGTGGAGTTAGCAGTCTGTATCAACCAGCTCCTCTGAGGGGAGGAGTTGGCAGTCTGATATGGCTAACCCCGCCAGGAGGGCAGAGTTGGCAACCTGGTATGCGCTGGTTCCTGTAGAATGAAAGAGCTAGCACTCTGTTATAATTCTGCTTTGGAGTTGAGCAATCTGAGACAAATCCGCTAGGGAGTTAGTACTTAATATAATCTCTGTACTGAAGTAGCAATCTGTTATGGATCTGTTCCCTTGAAGAAGGTGTAACAGTGATGATACTCCGTAGGCAGAATTAGTGAACTAATGTGGGTTGGCTCCCACAGAGTGGTAGATGATATAATACCACTCTATTAGTGTAAAGAATTAACACTTAGTAGAAATGGTGAATCCCTGGGCCGATGGCAGATGACAGCGCCCCCAAGAGGAGATCCTGAGAGGAACCACCGGCTAGGCTGGAGTATTGAGACAAACACAGATAGTTCTTTATTAGACTGGAAGTAGAACCACCAGAGGTAGCAGTAGTGAGCTGATGTGCTCAGCAGGGCAGAAGTCCTTCAGATACTGGAATAGTGATCTCTGAGTTGCTGAGCTGTAGCGAGAGACTATAGGTAGTGAGTAGACAGCATTTGCTGGATACATAACCAGTAGTGGATGATACACTCACAATGGTAGACGTCTGTAAGGTCCTCTTATGCAACAGAGAGTCTTCAGTATTCAGGAATAGGAGCCACAGGGGAGTATTGGTTCCTGTAAGCAGTCTAAAATAGTAACTCACAATAACTGTGTATGAGATGGCTTCTGGAATAGAAGAGAGTTTAGGAGATTTGAGGAACATAGGCCCTCATGGCGCGAGTACTGGTTCCTATCTGCAATCTGTAATAGCAATCCATATGTATAGATATGCGATATCTTCTGAGAAAGAAGAGAGTTTGTGAAGGGTTTTAGGAACATGGGCCCACATGGCGCGAGTACCAGTTCCTATCTGCAATCTGTAATAGCAATCCATATGTATAGATATGCGATATCTTCTGAGAAAGAAGAGAGTTTGTGAAGGGTTTTAGGAACATGGGACCTCGTGGAGCGAGTACCGATTCCTATCTGTAATAACTCACGATCTCCGTACTTGCGATAACGTCTTAGACAGAAAGGAATATTTGGGATTAGGAGCGTAGGCCCTCGTGGAGCGAGTACCGGTTCCTATCTGAATAGAACTCACAGTGTTCACGTTGCGATCGCTTCCAGGCAATAGGAGTCTTCTGAGTCTTCAGAAACGTAGGCCCTCATGGAACGAGTACCGGATTCCGTCCTGTATCTGAAATCAAGAAGAGAGAGAGCGGGGCCCCCGAGAAGCGGGTACCCCTAGGTAAGTTTGTAGAGGCAGAGCAGCGGAAAAAGATTCCTCCTTGCTAACTTGATTCATAGTTGCAAGCAAAGACCTTTTATGTTGGAAGCAGATGACGTCACTAGAGGGGACGACCCTGAGGTTCAAGCCCTTGCCGGTACAAGTCTGGAGCACACGCGTGCCTTTACGTCATCAGGAACATGGCAGATCCATAGCGTCAAGCCAGCCCGGGTCTCCAGGACACAGAGGCAGAGAGAAGCCGTGGCAGCATCTGTCCGTCAGAGCCGAAGGGAGTCGCCACAAAGGTAGAGAGGGTGGAGTGAGGGCGCGAATAGGCATGAACGCAACAATTAATAGCAGTGGCTATTCCCTATGTAAACTTGATTAATAGCCGTTAATGGACTTCTCCTCTAAGAACTTATCCAAACCTTTTTTGAACCCAGCTACACTAACTGCACTAACCACATCTTCTGGCAACAAATTCCAGAGCTTTATTGTGCATTGATTGAAAAAGAATTTTCTCCGATTAGTCTTAAATGTGCTACTTGCTAACTTCATGGAATGCTCCCTAGTCCTTCTATTATTCGAAAGTGTAAATAACTGATTCACATCTACTCATTCTATGTCCAGGAGATAAGAGAGGAAAGTAGGTGGTAACAAAGACTACATTCCCCATCATGCCTCATTCCTGACTTCCCTTAGATATCATGAAGACAAGTACAGACTTGTTATGGACTTATCCAGGCATGCTACAAGAGGGAGAGAAGAATGGGGGAAGCCTACTTCCAATGGATTTCATCATAAGTCTACTGAATTAAGTCACAGCATGGCCAGAAAGCTACAGCATATCTCAAAGACTTATCTGTGTATTCTTGTTAATCATGAGAGGAATCGGATAAAATGGAGAGAAGGGGGTGGAGGGAGATGAAATGGCTATGTGTCTGAAACTTTTACAAAAAAACACAGAGTTTACAAGCCTCTCAGGAATCTAGAGTGAGTGATAAAAAAACCTCCCAACTGGAACTCTGCAAAACTATATGACCCGGTACCAAGGTAAGAAAAAAAAAAAAGAATTACATTTTGGCTTTTTTTTTTTTTTACATTTTCTTAAAATGATTAAAATATATATGCTGTTAGTTTTTAAACATGGCTTATGGGTTCTAATACTATAGTTTTCTAACACATATTGGGTCATTTCAAGTACACAATATTGTTTTTTCCTGTCTTCCATTATTTATGCTACATCTATGGTTTTATATATGTATCAATATTAGCAAACAAAAGAACCCAAGACAGTCTTGTCACCGTAAACAATTCACCAAAAAAGACTGAAAACTCTGAATATCAATTGGTGTACACCTAGTATAAGTGCTGAAATAACTTTTTCAAATTTATTTAAATTTTTCAAATTTTATGTGAAACCGCATCAGCAAGCCTGGCGACGGCCGTGATAACACTTGCCGTCCGGACCTCTCGTCATGTGCGGTAGTTGATACTTTTATACTGTCCAAATTTGTTTGAACATTATCTGTTCTCCTTTAAACAATTCATTAGCCCTGTTTCGCGATCGGTATCGCTTCTTCAGGAGTCAATTGCGATATCTTGGAACAGATGCTTTATCCCGGACGATTCCGTCTCTCCTATCTACAAATTTCGGCGGGGCCCCGCCGAAATTTGTAGATAGGAGAGACGGAATCGTCCGGGATAAAGCATCTGTTCCAAGATATCGCAATTGACTCCTGAAGAAGCGATACCGATCGCGAAACAGGGCTAATGAATTGTTTAAAGGAGAACAGATAATGTTCAAACAAATTTGGACAGTATAAAAGTATCAACTACCGCACATGACGAGAGGTCCGGACGGCAAGTGTTATCACGGCCGTCGCCAGGCTTGCTGATGCGGTTTCACATAAAATTTGAAAAATTTAAATAAATTTGAAAAAGTTATTTCAGCACTTATACTAGGTGTACACCAATTGATATTCAGAGTTTTCAGTCTTTTTTGGTGAATTATTTATATATGTATCACCATGATCTCTACATGTGACTCTATTGCGAATCAGGCCAGCAGTTGCCAAATTGGTGAGAGTGGCTAAAAAGAAGAGCTTTCTGAAATTTTAATGACAGAAAAATAAAAAAGGGGTGATTGCAATGATTCTCTTTGTTTTTTAATTGTCAAATAATTATCTAAAAATATACATATTGTTAGTACTTCATTATAAATGTATGTGCCAAGAAAGTTCTGTGTCTGTTAGGGATGTGAATCGTGTCCTCGATCGTCTTAACGATTGATTTCGGCTGGGAGGGGGAGGGAATCGTATTGTTGCCGTTTGGGGGGGGTAAAATATCGTGAAAAATCGTGAAAAATCTAAAAAATCTAAAAATCGCAAAACCGGCACATTAAAACCCCCTAAAACCCACCCCCGACCCTTTAAATTAAATCCCCCACCCTCCCGAACCCCCCCCAAATGAGTTAAATAACCTGCGGGTCCAGCGGCGGTCCGGAACGGCAGCGGTCCGGAACGGGCTCCTGCTCCTGAATCTTGTTGTCTTCAGCCGGCGCCATTTTCCAAAATGGCGCCGAAAAATGGCGGCGGCCATAGACGAACACGATTGGACGGCAGGAGGTCCTTCCGGACCCCCGCTGGACTTTTGGCAAGTCTCGTGGGGGTCAGGAGGCCCCCCACAAGCTGGCCAAAAGTTCCTGGAGGTCCAGCGGGGGTCAGGGAGCGATTTCCCGCCGCGAATCGTTTTTGTACGGAAAATGGCGCCGGCCATACGCGTATGGCCGGCGCCATTTTTCGTACGGAAAATGGCGCCGGCAGGAGATCGACTGCAGGAGGTCGTTCAGCGAGGGTTCCGGCGCCTCGCTGAACGACCTCCTGCAGTCGATCTCCTGCCGGCGCCATTTTCCGTACGAAAACGATTCGCGGCGGGAAATCGGCTGAAGACAACAAGATTCAGGAGCAGGAGCCCGTTCCGGACCGCTGCCGTTCCGGACCGCCGCTGGACCCGCAGGTTATTTAACTCATTTGGGGGGGGTTCGGGAGGGTGGGGGATTTAATTTAAAGGGTCGGGGGTGGGTTTTAGGGGGTTTTAGTGTGCCGGCTCACGATTCTAACGATTTATAACGATAAATCGTTAGAATCTCTATTGTATTGTGTTCCATAACGGTTTAAGACGATATTAAAATTATCGGACGATAATTTTAATCGTCCTAAAACGATTCACATCCCTAGTGTCTGTTGTTTCAAACATTATGTGT
This sequence comes from Rhinatrema bivittatum, assembly GCF_901001135.1. Classification (NCBI taxonomy): domain Eukaryota; kingdom Metazoa; phylum Chordata; class Amphibia; order Gymnophiona; family Rhinatrematidae; genus Rhinatrema; species Rhinatrema bivittatum. The sequence goes on along the minus strand of NW_021820881.1, from coordinate 35,164 downwards.
GATTTATTAAACAGTTCTTATCTATTAAAGACTTGATTTGCTAAGATTTTTCCCATACACATAGAATGGGAGAAGTCTTAATGAATTAAGTCCTAAGCATTGAAACAAATGGCAGTTTGGCATAGACATTGTCTTCCTTTTCCCACCTAATATCAGTTGAGACATAATTATTGCAGTTTCCAGTTTTTAAATGCTAACAGTATCCTTGGGTGTATTAGGAGGAGTATTACCAGCAGAAAAAGGAAATAATATTGTCCTTGTATGGGTCACCTATGAGATCCTACCTCGAGTATTGGATTCAGTTCTGGATGTTATGCCTTCATAGTGACATAGGTAGATCGGAAGTAATTCAAAGAAGAGAAATAGGGGATATTCCACTATTTAACATGTTTCAGTAAAGTAAAAGGAGGCATTCTCTATAAGGGGTCATAAGAAGTTGCTCCATTTTTTCTTCCTTAGAACTGGGGGATTGAGGGTGGGGGATGGGGGGGAGCTAAGTCCCAGGTGTTCTCCTCTTAGCAGCTTCATTGCACATCATGTTCTTGTGCACTTAAAATGAAACATAGAGCAATCTAGTCAAGTCCAACTGTCAGGAACAGTTTAAAAACTTTTCTTCAAACAGTAACTTTAAGATGAACCTCAGCAGGAATTGTTGTTGTTGTTATATAATTTAGCAATAATATGTCTCTGAATTAGATGACTATTCATAATGATTAGAATTTGATTAGTGCAGAGGATGATGCAGATCCAAAGCAGTAGAGATGTGAATCGGAACCGGATTCAGTTCTGATTCTGGTTCCGAGTCACATCATGATTTTTATTTCGTCTGGCCCGATCGGGTGTTTTTTTATCGGCAGCACCCGAGCCGATAAACAAAAAACCCATCCTGACCTTTTAAAACTAATCCCTTAGCTTCCTCCAGCCCCCAAAACCTTTTACAGGTACCTGGTGGTCCAGTGGGGGTCCCGGGAGTGATCTCCCGCTCTCGGGCCGTCGGCTGCCACTAATCAAAATGACGCCAATGGCCCTTTGCCCTTACCATGTGACAGGGTATCTGTGCCATTGGCCGGCCCCTGTCACATAGAGGGGGCACTGGATGGCCGGTGCCAAGGACACTTCTCCAGGCTGCCCCTACAGCATCCAATTCTTCATTATAGACTGCTCCTGTCTCAGCATAAAGGACTTTGCTCTAGCAGCTTCTCCCATAGCAGCTCCAGAGATCTTGCCTCAAGTTGCTTCTCTCACAGCAGCCGTTGTAATGGAAAAACCCAGAAGGAGAATAACATTAATACATTAAACAAATAATTCACTTTTGAAGAATACTGAGATAGAAATAGCATGTTATGTTGCTGCTGCTTCATCTGCAGCAGCGGCACAGACTTTGCTCCAGGCTGTTTCATCCACAGCAATGGCATAAACTTTGCTCCAGGCTGCTTCATCCGCAGCAGCAGCAGACTTTGCTCCAGGCTGCTTCTTACGCAGCAGCAGCACAGCTATACTGACTGCACTAACCACATCCTCTGGCAACAAATTCCAGAGTTTAATTGTGCGTTGAGTAAAAAAGAACTTTCTCCGATTAGTTTTAAATGTGCCACATGCTAACTTCATGGAGTGCCCCCTAGTCTTTCTATTATCCGAAAGAGTAAATAACCAATTCACATCTACCCGTTCTAGCCCTCTCATGATTTTAAACACCTCTAGCATATCCCCCCTCAGCCGTCTTCCTTCCTTCCTTCCTTCCTTAATAATAAAGTCTCTATCTACAGCTGTGTCCTGCACTGCTGAGACCACACCTACTGATGGTGAGGCTCACAGGGCTCCTCCCTGTGGGCGGAGACATCCCTCACCTCGGCCCATGGTTCACATCCTTACAAAAACATAACAAAGAGTCTACTAGCTAAATCTTAGCTCTAAATTGACTGAGGAGCTCATGAGAAATGCCTGTGTGGGAACTCCTGCACATGTTCAGTAAAACAAAAGCTAGATGAGCTAAGAGAGAAGGGTCCATTTGGCACTGTCGGATGATGTCACCCATGTGTCCTGGCTAATTCATCTTGCAGCCTAAGAAGAACCCCATTTATAATAAGAAACCTTGTGTTTGTCCTGCTAAGTTTTGAGTTACCCAGATAAATCCTGATGTATAAATGTCCCGCCCCTATAACTGACTAAATTTTACATTCCAGGGGGTACTAGATAGGGATATGCCTCATCCCTTCTCTCAGACATCAGGCTGTGAGGCCTAATATTGGAGACTGGGGAAACTCCAAATCATACACTCTTCCTTCCACAAAGACATAAGTGAAAACTCCTATCCTGATTTTCTGCTCTACCTACATTTATGAAGGCTGAGTTGACCAATCCAAGCAGTCTTAATGGAGGTGCTTGTTAGGGAGTATCTGCAAATCCAGATCCTGCATCCTAAGTCAGGACTTGAACTGGGGACAAAGACATATAGTAGAGACCTAGGGAGTCTCCTCATTTGAATAAAAGTTGTGGTGTCAGTCCCCCTCCTGCCCTACACCTGGAACCCCTCTCTCCACTCCTATGACCTACCCAGAACCCTCCAAATTTTGAAGGCTGAGCTGGAAGCTGATAGTCTCACTAGGCTCCTGGCCTCGTTCAGCATTCTCTGACAGCACCTCTGGACATGGCCGGGAGTATGGTGAGACTATCAACTCCCTGCTTGGCCTTCAAGGTTTGGATGGGTCACAAGGCTGGGGTAGAGGTTCAGGGAGGATGGGATGGTGATCAGGAGGTGGCCCAGAGTCAGGATTTTTATTAAAATATTGAAGAAGTGGGGCAAGGGGGTAACTGAGGCTGCTATGGCTTGCAATTTTTTAAATTTCATGGTGGGGTGGATTTTGAGGAGTATCAGGCACTATGGGCCTCATTTTTCCAAGCACTTTACCACGTGCGATAAATTCGCAAATCGCGTTAACAGCTGTTAACGCAAATGCGTCATTTGGTATTCAGGGGGCGGAGTTGGGGCGGAGCATATGTAAAGCGGGAACCTGTGTGGCGAAACAGCTGCAGTGTTAGCGTGGCTGCTAGCGCGGCTAATAACTACAACTCCAACCTCGTGTTATGGACTGCGCTACGGGCCAGAAAAGGAGTATCGCCATCCACGATACCTCCAGACAGCCTGTTTCAGAGAGAGAGAGAGAGAGAGAGAGAGAGAGAGAGAGAGAGAGAGAGAGAGAGAGAGAGAGAGAGAGAGAGAGAACCTTACTATAGTGCCTATGCCCTACATAGGTATTTCAATCCCTATGGGAGGGCTACCTACTAACTCGGGGTGGGGATAAGGTATGAGCGTCGGGGGTTGGGGGCCACTTTCGCATTCCACATGAGACCTACGGACAGAACAGTGGTCTCTAGTGCAGATTTGCTGGCCGTCGGAGTGAGGACGCTCACTCCAAGCGGAGATTTGGCCAACATTCTCTCCACCTAGCATGTTGTTGCCCAGGTAGAGTGTCCATCAAGCTAGGTAGAGAGAACGTTGCCCAAACCACTTCTTGGAGTGAGCGTCCTCACTCCGACGGCCAGCAAATCTGCACTAGAGACCACTGTTCTGTCCGTAGGTCTCATGTGGAATGCGAAAGTGGCCCCCAACCCCCGACGCTCATACCTAATCCCCACCCCGAGTTAGTAGGTAGCCCTCCCATAGGGATTGAAATACCTATGTAAGGCATAGGCACTATAGTAAGTCTCTCTCTCTCTCTCTCTCTCTCTCTCTCTCTCTCTCTCTCTCTCTCTCTCTCTCTCTCTCTCTCTCTCTCTCTGACTATCGTGGCAACTGGCAAATATCGTGCACCGCGATGAAAGAATCATTGTGCAGTGGGAAAACATCGCGTGCGGCACTAATGTTTTGGCAAAAACATCGCCGCACACGATGTTTCCCCACTGCACGAAAGAAGCCTCATTTGCATTGGTAACGCCCCCTAATGCGTTACCAATGCGATATTGGAAAATATGGCCCTATGATTGTTACGTACGTTTCTTTTTTTAGAATTATGTTATGTTAAACTAATATCTTTCGCTCTTAACTCTCCCGTACTGTAAATCCCTGTTCATTGTAACTTTATCTTCTATTTAATTGGTTACCCCTGGTTACGCTGTAAACCGGTACGATAAGACCTTCGTCTTGAGCATCGGTATATCAAAATAATTTAAATAAAAAATAAATAAATGTTCTGCCATTTTTTTTTGTGGTGGGGGAATTAGCCCTACTGGCCTGGCAAGTTTTGTTTATTTTTTTTACTTAACTGGCTAAATGTTAAATATAGTTAGTTAAGTTTAAAGTTATCTGGGTAAACTTATTCAGACAACTTTAGCTGAGTATATTCTGTGGGAGACTTGTCCTGCTTAAAATTTAGCTAAAGTTTTCCAATTAACTTTACTTGGATAACTTTGCCACTATTGTTCCTTCTAAGCTGTGTGCTGTCTGCATGTACGCACAGACACAGGTCTTGAACCCAGTGCACCTGACAAAACACAGTGCACACAAGAAATCCCTATATATTATTTGCATTATACTGGCTTGTAACTCACAAATTTGCACTTAACTTATGAAAAGTGGCAACCAAGAACATTTTTGTGCACACAGCCTTTCCAAAATAAGAAGGAACATTGTTTGCCACTCCACAGTTTACTGAAATGGACCTCAAGATACTTAGATTTTGAAAAATTATTTGACAGTATTTCCCATTTAATAAATATGTCATTACAGAAGTATTTTTTCCTATATATTTTTATTATAGTTCTCAGCTAGATGAATCCTTTCATTTTACAGTCCAAAAAACTATGTATGCTGATTTGAATATGAGACCCAGAGCTTTGTTTTGCATCAACTTTATGGGAACTAATAAATACATTAATGAATTCTGATTGCTGGTAAAAAGAAGCAGCATAAATAAGGCTTAAAATTTTAAATTATTGAATAGCTTGGTAAAATATGGATGATTGAGATGGAGAAGGCATGGATAAGCAGGAAGACAGAGACAGATGCAGATTTTCCTATGCTATAAAGCAAATTCTATAATTGGATCCTCAAAGACCATGCCCCTATTTCCATACGCAAGACCTGATTGGCCCTTTCAGAGGGGTTATATATCCATAAACTAATATTAAGGTGAACTTGGGAAATCCACTGCTTATCCCTGGGATTAGCAGCAAGGAATCTATTGACCTACTGGGAATCTGCCAGGAACTTGTGACCTGGATTGGCCACTGTTGGAAAAAGGACATTGGGCTTGATGGAGCTTTGATCTGACCCAATATGGCAAGTCTCATGTGCTTATCCTATCCTAATTCTTTTTCCTGATTTCTTTTCCATTTTATCTTTCTTTCTCTGTACTTTTCCTTATGCAATCACTTTCTCACCTCTCTATGTCACTGCCATTAATCTTTCTTGCCCATGTCTGTTATCCTCTCCCAGTTCCTCCTTTCTAAAATACCATCTTTCATCCCCATTGCTGCTTCATAGCTCACCATCACCTCCTTCATCTTCCCAGACTTTCACCCTCCAACTTCCCTTGTGTCTATCCCTCCCCCTTCCACTTTCCAATGTCTAACCCACCAGCTTCACTCTCTCTATTTCAATCTCTCTCTTTTTTTCTCTGAGGTCCATCTCTCTCCAAGCTTTCTCTCTGTCCATCTCTCCCATTAACTCCCTTCTATCTATCTCTCACCAGTACCCTCTTGTCCTGCCTTCCCCAGTTACACCCTTCTTCCTATCTCCTTTATCATCAATTTCCATTGGTCACTGCAGAAAGCAGAACAGTTTCTGTACTGGTGATGGAAGAAGGAGGTAAAGGTCTCAACACCGGTTGTAGGCCAATGGGGACAGAAGATGGACTCATGATACTACAAGGCTATTGGAAGGGATAGGAGGAGATAAAGTCCTGCACCGGTGCCAGGTCAGCAGTAGGAGGAGGAAAAGAGGGCCCCATGCCAGTGACAGAAAGAAGTCTCTGTACTGGTGTTGACAATGGAAGAAAGCAATTTGGAGAAAAGAACTAAACTCACCATAGCTACCTGTGCATTTCATGTTTCTGTAGGGTGGGGGAGGAAGGGTAGGCAGAGATCTAGAATTTGAGCTCATTCACTCTCTCCCTACAGCGCACTGTATTATAAGGTAGAAAGAAGGAGGTCCAGGTCCCTGTTTCCTGGGCCCCATAGCAACTGCTATAGTCACTATCTCCAGCTGTCTGCCACTGTAGGAAGGAAAATGTCCAAAAAATATGCAGATATAACATCTTATGGGTAACCCACAGGTATAATTCTTGTAGATAAATAATATATAAATACCTGTGTATATTTTAACTCTATTTTATTATTAATCTTTTAATTTAACACATATACAATCCACAAATTTATGTTAAAACCAATACTATCACTCATACCACATTCACACATGCACAATCACATAACATAGAAAAAATATTGCACCTAATTCTAATACAACAGTTCACCTATTACCAACATATTAAAATACATCCAAAATTATTACAATCAAATAGCACCAATTTTATATTGTTATATTTCATTTATCATCCAATCCACCCTATATTTCTTATTAATCTCCCTCTAGATATTCTTTGTTATTAGAAAAACTCCCTGTCATATTCATTACTTTATGTAAACTCCCGACGAAAAGCTTTCGTTTCACCGAGGTGGTTTCCTCAGGGGACCGTTATCCACTCATTGCTTTCATTTGAAAAAGCCGGGAACTTCTCTATATAATTCATAGGGTGCTTGTTGCTTGTGCCGTCTGTGATAAAACACAATCCTATATTTTACTCCGTATAACTCCTTAACATTACTTTTATCAACTGTCTTCCACGTTGTTTCACAACCTGCCCGGAGGTATTTGCTTCCACTTCTTATGTTAAACACCACTAACTTTGTAAATCAGCGTTTTTAGGACTTAATCCTTTATGAACACCACTGCTTCATACACCTCCGTGGCCGACGCTGTCACCCACACCTTCTCAAACGCTGATATAAATACTGCCGTCAGTTATCATACTGCATTCCCATCTTCTAATATGCCTTCCGCACTACTCCATTTTCCGGAAAATGGAGTAGTGCGGAAGGCATATTAGAAGATGGGAATGCAGTATGATAACTGACGGCAGTATTTATATGTGGATTGTGGACTCATGATACTACAAGGCTATTGGAAGGGATAGGAGGAGATAAAGTCCTGCACCGGTGCCAGGTCAGCAGTAGGAGGAGGAAAAGAGGGCCCCATGCCAGTGACAGAAAGAAGTCTCTGTACTGGTGTTGACAATGGAAGAAAGCAATTTGGAGAAAAGAACTAAACTCACCATAGCTACCTGTGCATTTCATGTTTCTGTAGGGTGGGGGAGGAAGGGTAGGCAGAGATCTAGAATTTGAGCTCATTCACTCTCTCCCTACAGCGCACTGTATTATAAGGTAGAAAGAAGGAGGTCCAGGTCCCTGTTTCCTGGGCCCCATAGCAACTGCTATAGTCACTATCCCCAGCTGTCTGCCACTGTAGGAAGGAAAATGTCCAAAAAATATGCAGATATAACATCTTATGGGTAATAATAAAATAGAGTTAATAATAAAATAGAGTTAAAATATACACAGGTATTTATATATTATTTATCTACAAGAATTATACCTGTGGGTTACTCCATTTTCCGGAAAATGGAGTAGTGCGGAAGGCATATTAGAAGATGGGAATGCAGTATGATAACTGACGGCAGTATTTATATCAGCGTTTGAGAAGGTGTGGGTGACAGCGTCGGCCACGGAGGTGTATGAAGCAGTGGTGTTCATAAAGGATTAAGTCCTAAAAACGCTGATTTACAAAGTTAGTGGTGTTTAACATAAGAAGTGGAAGCAAATACCTCCGGGCAGGTTGTGAAACAACGTGGAAGACAGTTGATAAAAGTAATGTTAAGGAGTTATACGGAGTAAAATATAGGATTGTGTTTTATCACAGACGGCACAAGCAACAAGCACCCTATGAATTATATAGAGAAGTTCCCGGCTTTTTCAAATGAAAGCAATGAGTGGATAACGGTCCCCTGAGGAAACCACCTCGGTGAAACGAAAGCTTTTCGTCGGGAGTTTACATAAAGTAATGAATATGACAGGGAGTTTTTCTAATAACAAAGAATATCTAGAGGGAGATTAATAAGAAATATAGGGTGGATTGGATGATAAATGAAATATAACAATATAAAATTGGTGCTATTTGATTGTAATAATTTTGGATGTATTTTAATATGTTGGTAATAGGTGAACTGTTGTATTAGAATTAGGTGCAATATTTTTTCTATGTTATGTGATTGTGCATGTGTGAATGTGGTATGAGTGATAGTATTGGTTTTAACATAAATTTGTGGATTGTATATGTGTTAAATTAAAAGATTAATAATAAAATAGAGTTAAAATATACACAGGTATTTATATATTATTTATCTACAAAAAATATGCAGGACATGAAGGATCCTTATAGATGTGAGGTCATGAGACTTGTCCAATGATTCTTAGGAAAAGAGAATGATCAAAAAATTCTGGGGCAAAATCTGTATAAGGATCAGGAGAGAATCTACAGAATAAAAAGGTGCAAACAAATCAACAAATGTTAAATAAGATGAAACTATACCATATAGGATGCATATGACATGACCCAAAAAATGCATGGGACAGGAGCACCTCTGTACTGAGAGTGTGATCTATGATCATGCAGCTAATTTATCATTACAATTAGTTATATAATTTAAGGAGAGAGACTTACTACATCTTACTATCAGCTTGTAATCCAATAAAATAAAATAAACATAATCCTTAATACTACTTTTGACAAAATTAGAGCTTTCCATGAGCCTCATTTACTAACCATTTTTCCCATAGACACAGAATGGGAGAAAAGGTTTTGTCTATCAGGCTCAAGATTTACTTATCTTTAGTACAAGAAAAAAAAAAGTATAGTGTGACTTTGTATTTGTTACAAAGAACATGAGGGATGCAAAATCCATATATGTTTAAAAGCAGCAACAATCTGAAAACTTTGAAGTCAATTTGCTCTTATTGTTAGAAATATGCAGAATGTAAAATCCACTGATAATGATAATCATATTGTTCGTTTCCCTTTTATTTCTCTCTTCTTCCTATTTTCATTTTCATTTAATGAACAACAATACTTACTATAATTCTAAGATGATTTTCATATATGTTACATGTTCTGGAGTATCAATAAAATATAAAGATAAAAGAGGAAAATATAATTTGTATGCGGATTAAAAAAATAAGAGACAGATAAGCCAGACATGCTCATACGTTTTAAAGCATTGGTTAGCTGTCATACATAAGAAGATGTTTGCATGCTGTGCTATTTGTTTGCCAGATCATACTCCAGGGAACTTAGGGGAAGACAGAGGAACCAAAAAGATATTATAAAGGCAGGATCTGCTGGTTTGATCTGCTAAGTGTGACTTTTCTTTTTCAAAGGCAGTGTGTGATAAAGGTATTTTAAACTACAGTTACATGGAAAAAGAGGCAGACCACAGGGTGAAGACAAGCTCCTGCAGAGAGAGGGAGATTTTCAACGGCTCTCTCCATCTTCAAACAACTCAGAACAGATAAAGAAAAAAAAAAAAAGCAACCGAGCAACGGAAAATGCTGTACCTGATAATCATCTACCAAATAGACTCATGCTGAGCACCAGCTTCTCTTCCCTCCACATCTTCTGCAATCCAGAGAGAACTACTTCAGGAGCATACAGAACCCTGCAATATGCTACTTGTGACCTGCTAAGGCAGGGGATATTCTAGGAGACTAGAAATTACATGACTGCTTTTTGTAAACTTTGTACTTACTGTAATCACCGAACTGTGTCATGTACTAAACTTAGGGTTCAAAGTTGAATGCACCACTAGGCTGCACTAGAATGACACTTAAGGCCAAGCTGGAAGGAAATAAAACACCATCCTCCTGCCATCTGGTCCAAGGAGGGTGAATAGAGTGATACCGGGGAAGGGATCTGGCAGGAGAATCTTTGTGAAACTCCTAGCATGTCAACTTTGACGTACAAGGCCACTGCACTAGAAGTTTACTACAGCCCTGGACCAGAAGTTACATTTCATACACTAGCACATACAATTTTACTTCTGATGTGGGTTTTGTACATAGTAATGTAATGACTACTGAGACCATTACCTTGCTGAGTAGCTGTTCAGCATATGATGGTGCCCTAACTTTGAACAAATCTGCAAATGTGCAAAATTGCACCAGTTTTGTCCCATGTTAGAGAATTTGTACTTACCATTGTTTCATATGCACACTAAATCCAGTTAGCATATATATTAAAGAGAGCGCATCATTAATACATAGGTCCTTATTTAGGGGGTCAATTTTTAAAAAAGGTTAAAAAAAAAGCCTGTTTACAAACAAAGCCTGCAGAGTGCCAGCATCCCCTGATCCCTTTCCCTTCCACTTGTCAAGCCTCAAAGTATCCACCAACCATCCTCCTTTCCTTCAGAATTCCCCTCCACTTTCCAAATTCTCTTTAATCACAAATACATTAACCACCTGCAATATAACTTATGTTTATACTACATATTGTATAGATTCTCTTTGTGTTCTGGAGTTTGTTTTTAATTGTGAATGTAATACTGTTACCAGACCAGAGTTGTAGATGGAGAGGGATTATTCATTCTTTTAAAGAAATAAAAGTGGTAACCTTTAGTTCTAAAATATCTGTTCTTACAGTGTGGTCCACAGGCAGGAAATAAGGTTTAAGTTTGTATTTTAGATTGATTGTTCTTGATAACAAAAATATCCACCACATGTTTAGAAATAGAAAAGTTCCAAAAATGCTATGGTAGACCAGATAGAATTTAAGGTAAACTACCTTGGCTCGCACCAAAGCACTTATTCCCATGCTTTGAATACCCAAAGTATTGGGAAAGTAAGGCTTTTTGTGCCTGGCTGTCCCGCCCGACACAGCCTTCAAACAAAACATGGGACCACTTGGGGGGGACATATTTTTCCTGTGCAGCACTATCTTTTTAAGAAGCTTTGCATTAAAGTACTTTGAATCACCTAACCTTCTGAATATTTTGATTTTGGAGGACATTTCAAGTTAACACCACACACCATGCCTTTTGGGTCATTCTAACACCCCCACTTGGGAGTTACTAATGGCTTTATGTTTTTGTTTTTATTGTGAACATGCTTAGGTTTTAGTAAGAGCACGCAGATCCACATCGGTTAGTGTTCTGTTCAGCCCTCAGTCCTAATGGATCCAGCTTCCTGTAGAGCATTTGCAAGCTCCAAGGAGAATTATGCTATCTTATCCAGCTGGCTTTTTCCTTAAATGGGAACCCACATCAAGCCATTTCTACAATGAATACCATGGTTTGCATTAGATCAGTGTCGGTGAATTTCAGTTAATGAGTTTTGAGTGCCTGAATGTAATAATGAAATACACTTTAATTAACTTCACCACCTCTCAGTGCATTGACTATTCAGCATTTGAATGTCTTAAAGTGAAATAATTACCTCTTGCTGTTGAGATGCTGTCATATTGTATATTTAAGTGAAAATAAGCAAGTTGGCTGGACTCAAAAAACGTATCCCTGTGTTTGAAGTGCATGAAGTACAGTGGAAGCAGTGAGATGGAGACCACCTGGGCCCTACCCCCTCAGAAATACTGCAAGTTCTAGGAAGGAACGGATGGTTCAGGTTACAATGGCATCATGACAGCCACTACCTTCGAGGCTTTGCTGCATGGCCCCCAGTGCTCCTTGGCCTCTGCTTCCCCTCTGTCACTCGCACCAGCCTGTGCTGTTTCAGGGATGGTTGAAGCTGAAGCAGCATTGACAATTCTCATGCCACCTGGCATAGGGGAAGGCAATCCCTCTGCAAGACTAAGCGATATGTTTGGGTCTTGCAGAAAGGAATTCAACCCTGCTAATAAATCCTCCTGTTCCAGCACTGCCCAAACAATGGTTTGCAGGGGAAAACCCTCAGCTTTACTGTGAACCGCTTTTACTGTTGGACAGGTTATGCGGTATATAAGGTTTATAAATAAATAAAGCTTTTCCTTTTGCTTCACTGTTTTTCATGGTAAGATGCGTTGGCAGAGGCAGAAATCAACTAACAATGGCAGCTCAGAGCAGCAGGTATGCTGTAGCCACTAGCCATATCTATCTTGGATCCCCACCAATAAGTTAGGCTGTCGCTATATAAGGCCTTCTTCAGACCACAGCTATAGCACAGATTTTTTAGTTTTGGCCACTGATCATTGGAAATGAAGTCCAAATATAAGACAAAAGGAGTCACTAGCGAATAAAGAGACACAAGGCTTTCTGTTACTAAAAGACTGTTGAAATGTCGGGTTATTTTCCTAAGAAACAAATTGGACAAGTGTACACTTCCAGTGTTAACACAAAGTAGGAATGTCTCATAATCTTCTTGTGTTTCAGTATTTTTTATTGATTCTCCAGTAAACTCAAACAGTAAGTTATTTGCTGTGGGTGGGGTTCCTGGCTGAGTGAGTTAGCAATGTGACATCACCAGGGTATAAGCAGACTTGAGAAGCAATGAATTGCAAGGACCAGTGCCTGAGCATGTGGAATTTTAACTATTTCTTCTACTGTAGAAGAGCAAATTGTGGTTTTTAGTTCAAATGTCTCTAAAATCTATAAAACATAAGAGAGCAAAACCTCTAATGCTGTACTAAATTTGATTTTAAGACTCTCTGGAGGGGGGAGAAAGAAAAGACTCTAAGTAGAACTAGACTACCACATTAAACTAATTACAAATGTAAAATTAATATTTTGTTGGATGTCTTTCTTGCAGAACACTGGATTGATAGTTTTTCCACATCTGGTAGGGTGATTGGGAAGGGCATATTTGCTAAATTTCAGAAAAAAATGATTTTAAACAATGAAAAAAGTGAGTGAAAATCAGGAATTTACATAAAGTATGGTGGCACTATACTGCTATCACAATGGATTATTGTGAGGATTTTACTCACTCTGGAGGTTACTGAGTTCAGCTGTATACCACACTACCTTGTATAACAGGCTGAAGTAAAGCTATGCTTTCTCTAGCTCATCCTATGAGCCACAACATTCCAATTCAGAGAAACAGTAGCCACAAACTGTTTCTATATGTTTTATTTACACATCAGCAGAAGATCCCATAGGGAAAACACAAGTTTACTATACAAAATGAAATCATAAACATAAGGCCTTGTTCTGTCTGAGTTCTATCTATACCTAAAACATCTTGTTCCCTCACTGTCTTAGGGCTTGGCTAGGCCTGTTAGCCCTTCAAATCACACACAATCAAACATAATAGTCTAAATCCTCCTTAAGGCAATCACCTTTCAGCAGGGCTTTGCCTTCCACTGCAGCTACACTTCTTACTTCCTTCCTAACCATTGGTCTCCCCTCAGCCAACCTTCCTGTCTCTTTGTATCTCTTTTTGGATTGTGGGCCTGGAGTCTCAGCCCTCCTTCTTCTTGGGACTCCAGTTCTTAAAATGAAATACTTTCATTGGGCATATTTTATATCATCTGGGAGTTTTTCATAGCACCTTATGTGGCCCTGCCTATGTTGGTCATATCTTCAGCCTGTTTCCTGTTGTGCCATCTGTACACTCTGCCACAATTAGATAATAATGCTTATTGTATCCCAGCAACAGTGTATTTTTCTGTGTCCATACTATGGAATAACATACTACATTAGTAATTGCTGATAGCTATTGAAACTCCAAGCAAAATACAAAAGCAAACTTTTCAGGGAATGCATTCTAAATTTGAGCATACTTATGTGCAGGAAAAATGTAATGGAATATAACAAATGACATCATCAAGACATTGCACACAGAAGAAAGGTTTGTTTATGACTTCAGTATGAATCATTGGATTTTAATAATAAATAATCAGACATTCACTGTAATAATATTAGGAGAATCTCTAAGGCTACTTTTGGTAGGCATGTCATTGTATTCTTACACTGTGAAATAACCTCTGTTGTGCAACCAAGAGAATCAGGGATTAGGATGGATTTATTCCTAAAGAAATGAACCAAATATAATCCTAAAGGCAAGTTGTATGTATGTGTGTGTGTGTGTGTGTGTGTGTGTGTCTGTGTGTATTGTATAAGAATGAGTATTCTTTCCACCTTTTCATAAAGCAATGTATGTGCAAAATGGAGTAACTAAACAAAGCTTTGAAATTTAGGTCATTAAAGACAGGCATCTATTGTCTGGGATTGAGGTGGAAATTAATCTAGGACTATGTGAAAAACTGTCTTGAAAAAGACATCTGCAGAAGATAAAACTATTTTTATTTGTTTCTGTGCATGGAAGTAAACATCTTCATCTCAAAACTCTGCATTTGGAATTTTTTGGACAGCATGATTATGAATATTAAGCCTTAGTAAACAATAGGAAAACAAATATTTTAAAATAAAATGAACGTTGTAGAACATTTTTTGATTGACTTGAGTAAGAGGGCCTCTGAGTTGATGGATCATATTTCAATGTTAATAAAATGTGTTTATGTTGTTGTCTGATATACCCCCTTTCAAAATAAATAGCAAAGTGGTTTACATTACTAAAAGCCATAAATGCTTTCAATTTAAAAAAAGTCACTCAAACACCATAGAGTTAAAAACAATTCTTCTAGATTTTGGCAACTACTGAAACTAGAAGCCTAAATGTAAGCACTCAACCCTAGTAAATTTTTCAAAAGATCCAAATTAGGGGCCTATCTCTCAAACTCCTAAACCCTTTGAAAATTGATCTCTAAGAGACCAATATTCAAAGAATCCGAAAATGGATAACTTTTCTGGCTAAACTTAGCCGGATAAGTCATCTGGGATATTCAGCAAGATAAACGTCCAATTGAATCTCGATGAATAAAGTTATCCAGGTATATATATATATATACCTGGATAACTTTGAAACCAATCAGTTATTTTTGATTATTGCTAGTTAGATTTCATAGTTATCTTGGAAAATAAGTATATAAGATTTGCCATACTAGGTCAGACCAAAGGTATCCTATTTCCAACAGTGGCCAATCCAGGACACAAGTATCTGGCAGAATCCCAAGGGGTAGATGGAGTCCATGCTGCTTATCCCAGGAATAAGCAGTGGATTTTTGCAAGTCCATTTTAATAATGATTAATGGACTTTTCCTCCAGGAGCTTGTCCAAACATTTTTTAAACACAGCTACACTAAAATATTTCATGATATCCTCTGGCAATGAATTCCAGAGCATAATTATGTCTTGAGTAAAAAAATATTTTCTCTTTATTAGTTTTAAATGTATCACTTAATAACTTTATTGAGTGTCTCCTAGTCATTGTACATTTTGAATGTATTCCCAGATAATTTAAGCTTAACTGGCTATATTAAAATTATATAGCTAGTTAAGAAGCACTAGTTGATTTTAAAAAGCACAGTTGAATGGGCTTCCTGGACTGATCTCTCACCCCTTATGCCAAAGAAAGCAAGGCCAGACCAACTGGCCAACCCTTCCTCCCCCTGGGCTCCTCCAAAAATATAATTTCCTTGTGGACCTATAGACTGATGAAGCCTCCCATTCTGCTTCCTCCCCACCAAAATTCTAGATATTAGGTTGAGCAAAGTCCCCATCAGGAGGACACTCTCCCTCTTCTCCCCTCATTCCTCTCAGCCCCACCCTAAATCTCCCACACCCCCCCCCCCCCTAATCCTTACTGTGATTGGGAGCTCAGAATATGTATCCAGCTGCTGGCGTTTCCATCATTGCTATCAGATTATTGCTTTTTAAATTAAATCGAAGCAACACTGGATGTGCCAGGAGCTGGATGTATATGCACTATGGTGAGGGATGGAATTTTGCCTGGGAGGTCCACTCAGCTATGATATTTTTTTAAACTAGCACTCCTTAACTAGCTATATCTAGTTGGCCAAATTAAAGTTAACAATAACCCTCTTCCTTCCTGCAGACATTTAGAGATTGCTAAATAACTTATTTGGCGATCTCAATTCTGGCCCAGAATGGCCCTGTAACACCAACCGTTAATCCGGATACATTTTTTTCTTTATAATGACTTACCCAGAGAAAATGTATCTGGATAAATGGCATCAATATTCAAAAGCTGGCATTTCTCTGTATAATTTTTGGATATCAACCCCTCAGTTTTTTGAGAAGGCCCTTATGTTATTTTGTACTAGGGATGTGTATTCATTTCATGTCATTTTCAAAACAAAACCATAGAGAAAAACATATTTTGTGTTGTTCCTTCCATCATTTTTAGTGCCCACTATTTGCAAAGCCTGAAATAAACCATAAACAACATAGAAATATGCTCACAAATGACACAATTGTTTTTGGTCTGAATACCCCTGTGTTGTTTTTTTTTACTAAAGATTAGCATTTGTTTGAACTTTCAGCTACAGAAGATGGCTCTGTCTCTTGTTTCTTCATGAGTAAAGCCGAGTGTCTGTTCAGTCTGTGTAGGTGGACTGTGTGTGATGTGGCGGGATTTACTTTCTCCAACCTGAAGATTCCCTCCACCCTCACCTTCTTTGAAATAGTTCAAAAGCAGGTCTCAGAAAAGAAAACAAACA
This sequence comes from Rhinatrema bivittatum, assembly GCF_901001135.1. Lineage (NCBI taxonomy): Eukaryota > Metazoa > Chordata > Amphibia > Gymnophiona > Rhinatrematidae > Rhinatrema > Rhinatrema bivittatum. The sequence continues at coordinate 18,552 of NW_021820881.1, read as the reverse complement.
GCAACAACAGCTTTCCACTACACTGTCTTTTTGCAACTGTGGTAAAAGCCTTCAGGAGTTTACAAAAGTGATTTACTGGTGTCTAAGTTTAGCACAGCTGTGGAAAGTTTTCATGTGACCCCCTCCTACTTATTTTCTTGTCTTTTCCTTTCTCTTTTCTCCTGTCTGCCCTCTCTTCTCTCTTCCCACACATAGAAAACTAGACTTTTGAAATGCTGCAGTTCAGTTCACTTTAATAAAATCACAAGGGAAGGGAAAAACCATCCAAAAAGCTATCAATTAAATCACTTCAAATATCACAACCAGCCAAACACTTTTGTTGAAAAAAAAAAGTTAAATGAGTTAGGGGAGATAATCATATATGAGGACCGTATTTTCCCTTTCCATCTTGCTGCCCCCTTATAATCAGGTGTCTTCCCTACTCAAACCAGTCCTCTTTATATTATTTTTTCATGTTTACTTTTCCTGCAGTTAAAACTAAACATGAGACATTGCAGCAGTTATTACTGACCACTAGTCAAACAGTGTAGTCTACTGTTAGTTTAGTCTCATATGTGGCACAATATTCACTTGAAACAAGAATATAAAGGTCTATAAAAGAATTGCCGCTGAAGAATGCAATTAGCCTTTCCTCCAATCTCAGGGGCCGATTCAATAAAAGTGCATATAAAGCAGGCTGTGAACAGTTAGCGCCCTCTTTCTTAACGCGTCCCAGGTGCCCCCAAGGGGGGGCGCTATGCAATATTTAAATTAGGGAGCGCAAGCAACCCTAGCACCTCCTTGCAACGCGACTCCGATCGGTTTCCCTAATTCGGCTGTCTGCTCCAGGCAGGTGTTAATTCCTGAGCGCTAAATGTGTGTCCAAGTACGCACTTTTTTTTTTTTTTTTGCATCTGGAGTGAATGCTAATAGCCTCAATCACATGCATTTGCATGTGATTAGCGCTAATAGGCTCACTCTGCTTCAGACGCGCATTGAATAGGCGCTTATCCCTTTATTGCATTAGGGGATTCATTAGCGCCTATTCAATCCGCGTCAGACTGCGGGTTATACAGTGCGCTGGGCTGAGCGCATTGTATTGCATCGGTCCCTAAATGTGGAAGGAAAAAGAAGTCATTTCACAGCATCTTTTTCCTCCTCAGGATGAATCATCAAAACATGGTGTTTGTCAGATAGTGGTGAGAAAGATAAGTGTATTCTTAACAGTGCATGTGCTTTACAGACATGTATATTCTGTTTTAAAGTGATTATCATGCTGTACATGAGACTTAAACAGCCTTTTAATTAGTGGCCAGTTATAACTGCTGCTAAGTTTCAAATTTAGTTTTAACAGCAAGACTAAAAAAAATGAGAAAAATTAATGTGAAGAGAACTGGTTTGAGTGGGGAAGGCACAGGATTGTAAGCAGGCACCGTGACTGAAAGTGAAAATACGGTAGCCATATATGATTATCTCCCCTAACTCATTTAACACTTCCTTTTTTTTGCCAACAAAGGTTTTTGATAGCAGTTCAATTTAACATATTCATACCCAGAATGTTCTAATGAATTTTACATGAAGACACTTTTCAAAGCCGTTTGTATGAGTAAATAATGATTTACACACATACATTGACTGAAATCTGCCCTCCTTTACAACCGCTTTTATCCATAGTTAGGAGAGGCATTCCCAGGCATGTGTTTTGGGTAGGATCAGAAAATAATGCATGATGGCATTTTCTGTTTGTGTGTGATATTTTCGGATGAAATCCATCCCTGGATTTTCAGCTGAATTTAGGGACCTACAATTAGGTCTGCAATTCCTTTGTCTAGATGTAGTCCCATCCTACACTAAAAAAGATGAATTTTAAAAACTGGGCACATGCAAAAATCAGGAGGGGGTGTGCACATATGGCATAAGCATGTGCCCACCCAATTTTATAAGCTGCCCAAATGCATGTACAAGTATCGATGTGCAAATATCTCAGAGTGGGGAAAAAAGGGGCGAAACATGGGCAGGGCATGGGCATTCCAGGGCGGGGCCATGAGATGCGCGCAAGTAGCCTTGCACCTGGACGCACGCCCAAGTATAGTTGAGCGCAAATTTACTTCTGCTATGGAGGAGGTGTAAGTCTTTATAAAATGATTTGGAGGCATCTCTGCAGTGTTTGATGGGTCTGGGTTAAATGGGGGGAGTGCAGGCCAAAGAACCAGGAAGGTTTGGAGCTTGACACTAAGTAAACTGGTGTTGGAACTGGTGAAACTGGTCGTGGGCTGGATGTGCGTCTGTTATAAAACTCCATCACTTTTGCATCCTAAATCTGACTTATGCCTCTGTGTGCACACAACCTTAAAATTAGGAGCACACATACGTGCCAGGGCTATTTTATAATTTGTGCTCATATGTGTGGGCAGGATATATAAAACTGCCGCGTACCTGGCTGATTGCCCATATACACATGTATATGTGTGCTTGTGTGTCCATTTGAAACTTACTTAACGTTTTTTAGTGCTGAAAATTAGTGCTGTGCATTTAACTTTTTTCCCTGTTCTAACTGCACCCTTACTGCCACCCAGTTTTTAGGCCCCTACGTTTAAGGACTCAGCCCTAGACAATTTTCAAAGGGGCAAATTTACAATCCTAAGTTTAAAAGTTAAGCACCTAATTTTTTAAAAAATTGACCCTAAATATATTTACTGTGAAGTTTTATATATAAATATAACATTTTAATCACAATAAAATTACAAATTTATAGATACAGTGAGTAGCATTATGTGCTGTCTGATTCATTTTTTTCATTTGGTAAAATGTTGATTGGAGGAAATTAATTTCCTTACATAAGAACATAAGAAAATGCCATACTGGGTCAGACCAAGGGTCCATCAAGCCCAGCATTCTGTTTCCAACAGTGGCCAATCCAGGCCATAAGAACCTGGCAAGTACCCAAAAACTAAGTCTATTCCATGTAACCATTGCTAATGGCAGTGGCTATTCTCTAAGTGAACTTAATAGCAGGTAATGGACTTCTCCTCCAAGAACTTATCCAATCCTTTTTTAAACACAGCTATATTAACTGCACGAACCACATTCTCTGGCAACAAATTCCAGAGTTTAATTGTGCGTTGAGTAAAAAAGAACTTTCTCCGATTAGTTTTAAATGTGCCCCAGGCTAACTTCATGGAGTGCCCCCTAGTCTTTCTACTATCCGAAAGAGTAAATAACCGATTCACATCTACCCGTTCTAGACCTCTCATGATTTTAAACACCTCTATCATATCCCCCCTCAGTCGTCTCTTCTCCAAGCTGAAAAGTCCTAACCTCTTTAGTCTTTCCTCATAGGGGAGTTGTTCCATTCCCCTTATCATTTTGGTAGCCCTTCTCTGTAACTTCTCCATCGCAATTATATCTTTTTTGAGATGCGGCGACCAGAATTGTACACAGTATTCAAGGTGCGGTCTCACCATGGAGCGATACAGAGGCATTATGACATTTTCCGTTTTATTCATCATTCCTTTTCTAATAATTCCCAACATTCTGTTTGCTTTTTTGACTGCCGCAGCACACTGAACTGACGATTTCAATGTGTTATCCACTATGACACCTAGATCTCTTTCTTGGGTTGTAGCACCTAATATAGAACCCAACATCGTGTAATTATAGCATGGGTTATTTTTCCCTATATGCATCACCTTGCACTTATCCACATTAAATTGCATCTGCCATTTGGATGCCCAATTTTCCAGTCTCACAAGGTCTTCCTGCAATTTATCACAATCTGCTTGTGATTTAACTACTCTGAACAATTTTGTGTCATCTGCAAATTTGATTATCTCACTCGTCGTATTTCTTTCCAGATCATTTATAAATATATTGAACAGTAAGGGTCCCAATACAGATCCCTCAGGCACTCCACTGTCCACTCCCTTCCACTGAGAAAATTGCCCATTTAATCCTACTCTCTGTTTCCTGTCTTTTAGCCAGTTTGCATTCCACGAAAGGACATCGCCACCTATCCCATGACTTTTTCCTTTTCCTAGAAGCCTCTCATGAGGAACTTTGTCAAACGCCTTATGAAAATCCAAGTATACTATATCTACCGCTTCACCTTTATCCACATGTTTATTAACTCCTTCAAAAAAGTGAAGCAGATTTGTGAGGCAAGACTTGCCCTGGGTAAAGCCATGCTGACTTTGTTCCATTAAACCATGTCTTTCTATATGTTCTGTGATTTTGATGTTTAGAACACTTTCCACTATTTTTCCTGGCACTGAAGTCAGGCTAACCGGTCTGTAGTTTCCCGGATCACCCCTGGAGCCCTTTTTAAATATTGGGTTTACATTTGCTATCCTCCAGTCTTCAGGTACAATGGATGATTTTAATGATAAGTTACAAATTTTTTGGGAAAGAAACTTTTCAGGGAAAGTAAGGTCCTAGAGATTGGGGCTACATTTTATTTAAAATTTCCCTCAAAATGTTATATAACTTTTCAGGGAAATAAGTTTATTTTCTCTGACCCCACACATTTAGAGACATTCCTAGCCGATAAATCTGAGACAGAGAGAGTATAGTAACATCTTATTAAGGCCTAATATAATTCCATTGACGCCTCAAGCCTTTCAGAATTATTGTTTTGTTTATATTAATTATAGTTTTGCTCCCCCTTTATATTTCTTGTTCAACATATAATTTTTATTAGAAATTAATATGGAAATATTGTATTGGATGTTGTATAACAAGATTTCCTTCTATTTTGAGTTTATGGAAAATGTATACAAAAATTCTCAATAAAGAATAAATTAAAAAAAGTTACAAATTTTTACTAATAGGTCTGAAATTTCATTTTTTAGTTCCTTCAGAACTCTGGGGTGTATACCATCCGGTCCAGGTGATTTACTACTCTTCAGTTTGTCAATCAGGCCTACCACATCTTCTAGGTTCACCGTGATTTGATTCAGTCCATCTGAATCATTACCCATGAAAACCTTTTCCATTACGGGTACCTCCCCAACATCCTCTTCAGTAAACACCGAAGCAAAGAAATCATTTAATCTTTCCGCGATGGCCTTATCTTCTCTAAGTGCCCCTTTAACCCCTCGATCATCTAACGGTCCAACTGACTCCCTCACAGGCTTTCTGCTTCGGATATATTTAAAAAAGTTTTTACTGTGAGTTTTTGCCTCTACAGCCAACTTCTTTTCAAATTCTCTCTTAGCCTGTCTTATCAATGTCTTACATTTAACTTGCCAATGTTTATGCTTTATCCTATTTTCTTCTGTTGGATCCTTCTTCCAATTTTTGAATGAAGATCTTTTGGCTAAAATAGCTTCTTTCACCTCCCCTTTTAACCATGCCGGTAATCGTTTTGCCTTCTTTCCACCTTTCTTAATGTGTGGAATACATCTGGACTGTGCTTCTAGAATGGTATTTTTTAACAATGACCACGCCTCTTGGACATTTTTTACTTTTGTAGCTGCTCCTTTCAGTTTTTTTCTAAGAATTTTTCTCATTTTATCAAAGTTTCCCTTTTGAAAGTTTAGCTCGAGAGCCTTGGATTTGCACACTGTTCCTTTTCCAGTCATTAAATCAAATTTGATCATATTATGATCACTATTACCAAGCGGCCCCACCACCGTTACCTCTCTCACCAAGTCCTGTGCTCCACTGAGAATTAGATCTAAAATTGCTCCCTCTCTCGTCGGTTCCTGAACCAATTGCTCCATAAAGCTATCATTTATTCCATCCAGGAACGTTATCTCTCTAGCGTGACCCGATGATACATTTACCCAGTCTATATTGGGGTAATTGAAGTCTCCCATTATTACTGCACTACCAATTTGGTTAGCTTCCCTAATTTCTCTTAGCATTTCACTGTCCATCTCACCATCTTGACCAGGTGGATGGTAGTATAACCCTATCACTGTAGTCTTCCCTGATACACAAGGGATTTCTACCCATAAAGATTCAATTTTGTATTTAGTCTCATGCAGGATGTTTATCCTGTTGGACTCTATGCCATCCCGGACATAAAGCGCCACACCTCCTCCCGACTGCTCCTCTCTGTCATTGTGATATAATTTGTACCCCGGTATATCACTGTCCCATTGGTTATCCTCTTTCCACCATGTCTCTGAGATGCCAATTAAGTCTATGTCATCATTTACTGCTATACATTCTAATTCTCCCATCTTACTTCTTAGACTTCTGGCATTAGCGTACAAACATTTCAAAGTTTGTTTTTTGTTTGTATTTTTATTCTGCTTTTTAATTGATAGGGATAAGTTAGAATTTTTTTAGCTCAGGTGAGTTTTTAGTTACAGGCACTTGGACTACTTTTCTAATTATTGGAACCTCACTGTCGGGATGCCCTAATTCTAATGCATCATTAGTATCCTTTAAAGATACATCTCTCTGAACCATGTGCTGCTGAGCGACTGTCGGCTTTCCCCTTTGTTCTAGTTTAAAAGCTGCTCTATCTCCTTTTTAAAGGTTAGCGCCAGCAGTCTGGTTCCACCCTGGTTAAGGTGGAGCCCATCCCTTCGGAAGAGACTCCCCCTTCCCCAAAAGGTTCCCCAGTTCCTAACAAAACTGAATCCCTCTTCCTTGCACCATCGTCTCATCCACGCATTGAGACTCCGGAGCTCTGCCTGCCTCTGGTGACCTGCGCGTGGAACAGGGAGCATTTCAGAGAATGCTACCCTGGAGGTTCTGGATTTAATCTTTCTACCTAAGAGCCTAAATTTGGCTTCCAGAACCTCCCTCCCACATTTTCCTATGTCGTTGGTGCCCACGTGTACCACGACAGCCGGCTCCTCCCCAGCACTGTCTAAAATCCTATCTAGGTGATGCGTGAGGTCCGCCACCTTCGCACCAGGTAGGCATGTTACCAGGCGATCCTCATGCCCACCCGCCACCCAGCTATCTACATTCCTAATAATCGAATCACCAACTAAGACGGCCGACCTAACCCTTCCCTCCTGGGCAGTAGGCCTTGGGGAGATATCCTCAGTGCGAAAGGACAATGCATCACCTAGAGAGCAGGTCCTTGCTACAGGATCCTTTCCTGCTACACCTGGTTGGTGATCTCCCATTATGAGACCTTCTTCCTCCAAGGCAGCACCAGGGCTGCCAGTCTGAAGTTGGGACTGGACTACTATGTCCCTGAAGGTCTCATCTATATACCTCTCTGTCTCCCTCAGCTCCTCCAGGTCTGCCACTCTAGCCTCCAGAGATCGGACTCGTTCTCTGAGAGCCAGGAGCTCTTTGCATCGCATGCACATGTACAACTTCTCACCGGTGGGTAAAAAATCATACATGTGACACTCGATGCAAAAGACTGGGAAGCCCCCCTCTTGCTGCTGGACTGCTGCCTTCATCTCAATTTTGATCAGTTCCTAGTTAAGTTTTAGGTTGCTATGGGAGTAGGAATGTGTCTAACTTCCTTTAAATGTATTAGTGAATTCATTATATGTCTGGTATTGGCCTACTGGGGTCTGATCAAATTCTTAATAAAGTTTTTGTTGATGGGGTTTTGTTTTTTTTTTTTGTGCAAGTGGCACCTGCCTATAAATTAAGGGATGAGCTTGGGGTGGGTGGGCGAGGGGTGGGAGGGTTGGGAATTACAAACAGTCTAACTTTAGTTAGTCAGCCTGAGTGACTCACAGCTCCCTTGATTAACAAATGTTGTTCCCTATTCAAACCTAATCACACTACCTCAACACCTTTCCAAGGTGAGTAACTGAGCTGAACTATTCAACTTTTTTACTTTGGTGTATACTGCTCCTAGCTTATCTACTTTTTTGTGGGGGGGGGGGGGGGGGGGGTTTGTGGTTTTTTTTGTTTTTGTTTTTCAATACAATGCACTCAGTTATTATTAAATAAAACACTTAGCTCTTTAAAAGTCTGGAGGACACTTTAATAGTCAGGCAGACTTTTAAAAAATAAACACACTACCTACTGCTACCTTATTGACTGACTAAATACAAACAGTCTAACTTGTTTATTCACTGTCTGACTATTAAAGGCACAAACACACTAAATAATATTCCCAAATAGTTAACTTTGCCCCAATACTTTTAAAAAAGTCAATGTCAATGTCCCAAGCAAAAACTTACTGATTCCTTTCAGCCACCAGCAAGGTGATCCTCTCCTCTCCTCTCAGTGTTTCCACTACTATAAAGTAATGGTGATTCATTTGCCATTTTTCTCCCTAATGTACAGAAAAACAAGAAAAACTGGCATGATCAACTAATTTAGTAAACTGGATGGCTGAAAAACCCTTTGGAGTGATGCCTTCTTTCAACCAAACAATGCAACCATAGTAAAGCAGGCTCTTCCTTCAGAAGTAAAAGGCTTTGTCCTCATTCTAGATTTGTTTCCCCTGATGGAGAACCAAATTTCAAAAAAGTCTTATATCTCAGGTTAGTTAGACAGTTTTGACTGTGTTTAAGATTAGGAGTCCTTTGAACCGTGAAGCAAGTAGTGATTTTGTCATACTGACTACTGTAATTCCATGTATGCATTGTTTCCAAAGAGAACCTTGTTAAACTGATTGTTGTGCAGAACACACCCACTAGGATAGTTACAGACAATAAATAGTGGAATAGAACCTCATTATTAATAGCCTTGCATTAGCTTACAGTTATGTTATATGTGAGACTTAAAATTGTATACTTAGCTCAGTGATATTCACTCCCAGGACTTGAGGGATACCAGCAGGTCAGGTTTCAGGATATCCATAATGAATATGCATGAGATAGATTTGCATACAATGGAGGCAGTGTGCTTGAAATTCTATCTGTTGCAAATTTATTTGGGATATCCTGAAAACTTGACCTGCTGGTGGACCTCAAGCGCTGGGAGTGAATATTACTGGCTTAGCCTTTTGTACAATTTATTTGTTTATTAGAATTCATTACCCACCTTTTTGAAAGAAATTCACCCAAGATGTGGTAGAATAACTTACATAAGCAGACAAATATGTAACAGTACAACTTAAATAAGCAAATACTTGTATAATAAATATGAAGGTCCATGGGGGGGGGGGGGGGGAGGGAATGGGAAGAAGAAAAGGCTATGTAGTTGCCAGCTTCAGACCCGTGCACTCTAGGCGGCCACCCAGTTCTTCCACCACTCACGGCCGCTGACCTCCCAGCTGTCACCCGGGGCAGACCGCACCCCACTGCCTGGAGATATTGCCTTAAGCAAGTAGAATTTCTCCTCTCTGTTAGAGAATACATTATTAGATTTTCAAGTCTCATGTCATAACACATCTGTTGTAGATCACTTACCATTTTAGTTGACTTTTCTGGACCGCTGCTAGCCTCTTGCTATCCTTTCTCAGATATGACCTTCACAACTTAAAGAATATTAAGTGGAAAAAATAAAGAAAAAATAGGAATATGCAGATTCCATGGTTGTTTAAATGTAGGATGAAATGATAGTGCAATATTTTTCATTTTTTTATGTTTTCAAATTGTCATTTTATTTAAAATTGTGTTCTCGTAATTGTCTTTATTATTTCCATGTATAACAGATTATATACAAGTTGTAATCCACCTGAAATATATGGAAATGAAGGAATATAAAATGCAATAAATAAATAAACTGAACACAAGATTCCAGGCAAAACCTTACCAATGACCTGTATAGTGCATCATGTCTTTTTCCTGCTATTAAGCCTCTCTCAATGCATCCCAGCATTCTGCTGTCTCTAGCCACACCATATCACACTGTTTGGCTCCCTTGAGATCATCAGACAATGCCTGCCAGGTCTCTCGCCTGGTTGGTGAACATCAGCTTCTATCCCACCATCTCGTATAGCCTTTTTGATTTCTATACCCAAAAAGCATGACTTTGCACTTTTTTGCATTAACTCTCAACTGTCAAGCACTCAACCATTCCTCATACTTTCTTAGATCATTTATTATATGTGCATTCATCACCAAACTTAGGGGGTCATTTTCTAAAGCTAGCGCACGTGAAAAGGGACGTTTTTAAAGATGGTGCCGGCCATTCAGTGCTCCTACCATGTGACAGGGGCCGGCCAATGGCATGGATACCCTGTCACATGGTAAGGGCAAAGGGCCATCGGCACCATTTTCATTAGCGCAGCCGATGGCCCGAGAGTGGGAGATTGCTCCCCGCACCCCGACTGGACCACCAGGTCATTTTTAAATGTTTTTGGGGGGGTTGGGAGGGTGGGAGAGGCTAAGGGGTCAGTTTTAAAGGGTCAGGGTGGTTTTTTGTTTATCGGATTGGGCGCAGCCAATAAACAAAAAAACAATCGGGCCAGACGATAAAAATTATAAGATTTGACTAGGAACCGGAACCGAACCGATTCTGGTTCCGATTCACATCTCTAATATTCTGTAGTTGAACACAGTCTCTTCCCTCTATGGATTTTCTTGTGTTGCATTGGTTCTTTCTTCCTACTGTAACCTTTACCATTTTCAGAACATACAAAAGGTCTCTCCTGTGCATCTTTTCTCTTGTGCCTGCATTTCTTCCTTCTGAGTGAGGATTTTTGGGGGCAACATACACCAGTATAACCAAGAAAGATGAAGGGTGAGAGAACTAGGCTGGTATCCTAGAGATGGTAGAAAATAGTAAGGTAGAAAACCATAAAAGAGATGGGGTAGGAAGAGAAACTTTTATATTTTTCTCCTTATTCAAATTTTTGTTTCTGGGTACAAAATAATGCAGTTTAATCAACAAAGAAACAGGATGACTGGAATTGTAGAGGGATCTATAAAATGAAGAATAAAAAAAGTGATGGAGTGGGAGGAGAAACTTGTATTTTTTTTTTCTTTTTTCACATTTATTTTCTAGGGACAAAACACCCTAGTATAACCAACAAATAAACAGAATGGGAGAACTAGGCTGAGATCCAAATAACAAACAACATGGAGGCACCAAAACCCCAATGCTAGTGCATATTAGCAACAGCAGGTAGGCAGAGTGATAGCAGTAAATACCCTAAGATAGTAAATGTAGGGCATAGCAGTAGGCATGTGGCAGTAAGACCCCCTAAGCTGGACCATAAGGGGCATGGTAAGTAGGCAGAGTGGTAGCAGCAGGACCTCTAAGGTGGTATAAGAGGGATATGACAACTAGGCATGTAGCAACAACACCCTAAGGTAGTAGATAAGTGGCATACCAGTTAGGCAGATCAGTAGCAGCAAGACCCCTAAAGTGGTACATCTGAGGTATGGCAGGTAGGAAGACTGGCAGCAAGGCCTTTAAAGTGCTTTCAGACATCTTTCCACTAGCATGAATTCTAGAAACCTAAGCAAAGGCTGATCGATTTCTAAAAAGGCCAGCTTTTCCATCAGGTCTGGTGCCAACCTTCAGCAATAAAGGCTCATAGTATCTCCTGCCATTGAGAAGACACATTGACTGGGCATGTTGGTTGGTGGGAAGGAAAGATAGTGCTGAGCCACATTGGCTAGGGCAAGCCAGACTGCAGACTTGTGTGCCCAATTGTTGCAACCGTTGCAGCCTGATGGCTTCACTCCGCTACCTTTCTTTTTCTGCAACTCCTCCTGCTCCCTGTGGACGTCTGGCTGCCACGGCATCTGCCCGCCATCCTCTCCGGCGTCCCCAGACCGGCTTGGGTGCTGCCTCCCGCCATGCTCCTCAGGTACCTTAGGGCGCACGCGCCGCATGGCCCTCATTCTTATTTCCTCTATGGCGCGAACCTCAGGGCATCCCCCTGTGATGACGTCATGCTGCCCAGATATTTAAGCCTGTTGTTTATTGCTAACCTTTGAGTTAGCAAGGGTAATTACTACGGATGAGATTCGCTCTCCATACCCAGTTACTCTGCCTCCAACCTCTATTTGGACTCTTTGCTGTTAATGAGGTACCCGCTCCTCGGGGGCCTCTCTGCTTCTTTCAGGTCACTATCAGGAATCGGTACTCGCTCCTCGAGGGCCCATGTTCCCTGACTCGCTGCCTGTGTCCATCTCCTCTTCTACTTGGAAGAATTCGCTACAGACACCATCTGTGAGTACTACTACTATCTACTCCTCAGAACTGTTTCCCTGGAACCAGATACTCGCTCCTTGAGGGCCTGCCTCCGTTCCAGCACCAGTGTCATCTTCCACGGAGAACTGCTGCGTGAGTACTTGCCAACGAGTCTCTGTGCCCGGGGATCTGGTACTCGCTCCTCGAGGGCAGCTCTCCCTATCTCAGGGCTTCTCCATACTGGGGACTCTGTGAATATCTCAGTGTACTCATTTTCTCAGTTCTTCTTCCTACAGCACTGCTACCGGAGAAGCCGCTGTTCCAGCACCCTGAGGAATACTAGCCCAGCCGGGCTCCATCTTCTACTCACCATCGCCACCTCTGGTGGCTTCATAAACTGTCTAATAAAAGATATAATCTGTGTTTGTGTGTCCGGAGCTGAGCCTGACCTGTGGCTCCTCATGGGACTTCCCCCAGTGGGCATGGTCAGCTGCCACACTGTCCAAGGGTCCACCCAAACCCTACAAAACATAACACCAATATGCCAGCACATCTGTGTCTATGTCCTCAATGTGACCTGCTAGATAGCATATCACAGAAATTTGTGCTGGGGTCTTTTTTGCTGGCACCAGATCTCTATTGTCAGTTGCTTTAGCTATGCCTATGTCAGGAGAGATGGTTCTTTGCAGACAATATGGCTTTTGTGTATTGAGGTAGGGGAGGAAGTGGCATCTGATGGGTTCTACTCCTTGCACTATTCTCTGATTGGCTGATACAATAAGATGCACGATAAAATGGGCGCTCGTATTGAGCGTCTGTTTTCCTAACACGTGCACATCCACTTCTCCTGAGCACCCAATGCTATATTTAAATAATCTGCCACATTAAAAAGCACACAGGTAAAATTGTGCGTCTCTGGCACTCAAAAGCATTGGGAGCCCAGGAGAGGTGGCTGTGTGCTCACAACAGCATTGGGTACCTAGACTAACACCAGCGGCTGACCTGACCAAAGCTTCCACCCCACCCCCAAGGTCTGGCCAGATGGGCCAAATGGTCCAGGTCAGACTTGTCAGTGAAAGCACCAATCCCCTTTCATGAGAGCCTTTTGAAAGAGGATTTGTCCTTTCACTGACATTTGACAGTGAATGGACCAATCGGCAACAAGTGAAGGAGTGGAGAGGGGATTTGGGGTCTGGCAAGGGCAGTTTTAAGGCATGGATTGCAGAATGCACCATTTCAGAAAGAAGATCCCCAGGTCTGACCCAGACCGCTTGGCCCATCGGGCCAGACCTTGGGGGGGGGGGGGGGAGCTTTGGTCAGGCCAGCCACATGAAGTTTAACACCAGCCTCTGAGCAGACGTTACATTTTTTGCGATAGTAGGAGACACACTGGGCAGTCTCTTGCTTAGCATACCTCCTTGCATTGCAGGGTAATTGTTAATTAGGCTATTACTTTGCAATTTGCATGCACCATGCGCTAAGTCTCCTGCGGGTTTTTTAGTGTGAGGTTTTTTTGCACTAAAGCCCTTTTTACACACCAGGGCTATATTAGCGCCGAAAAACCTGTGCTAATACATGAGTAAAACCCTGCAATAGGATTAGCACCCCTTATTGCATCGGCTCCTGAGATGGTCACTCTTGCCTATGCTACATCCTCACTGTGCCTCTGCCTCTGTCACTTCTGTTAACACATCCTAACTATCAGCAACTCTTTCATGAATGTGTGTGACTGGGACTGAAGATTCCTTTCACCCATGAATTACAAAGCAGGCATGTATGTATTGTGTCATGTGAGAGGTTTCAGTCTCTCTTGCACCTGCTGCTGCAAGAAGTCCAAAAATTGTAATATATCTGCTTCTATTCTCCCTTGCTCACAGAAGCCCTCTAACCTTTCTTCCAGAATATTTACTATAAGGATGACCCCACCCAGGTTGGCACTTCTGAAACTCAGATCCTCCATGTCATCTTTGAAGGGATTCAGGATTTGCACCAGCTGCCTCATCACTACCAATCATGATGCCCCAGAGGGTGAAGCATATCTATCTCTATTTGCAGAGATAGATCAAGAAGGGATGTTTGCTACTCCACTAACCTCTGCAGCATCATATAGATAAAATTCCAGCAGGTGCCAACATCTTAAATCAGATGCTTGTGAGGCATCCCAAATTCTTCCTGATTCTCTCAGAAAAGCTACTGTTACGGGACTGGGCCGTGCCCCGGTCTCTCCTCTTACCTCCGGGCCGGCCTGGCCCACATGGACGCTCCCTAGGCCACGTAGGCCTGATTCGTGGCCTGCCGCGGCTCTCACTGTGCGAGGGAGACGCCGCCGGCCCGATGCGCATGGCCCCGCCCCCTAGGTGCGTGCGCGCCCAGGGGCTGGAGTCTTAAAGGGACCAGCACGGGAAACCTACAGGGGATGCCCTGGATGACATCAGACGCTGCAGGGTATTTAAATCTTGCAGCTCCATCAGTACGGGGCCTTGCAACGAGGTTCACACAGTTCCTCTGTGTCTCTAATTGCTGCATTGGACTCTGGTTTGTCTCCGCTGACTCTTGACTCCTGGCTTCTGACCCGGCTTCACCTCCTGACTTCGTCTTCAGCTTCCGCTCCTGGTTTTGGTTTGTCCTCTGACTTCTGGCTTTGATCCGGCTTTGTCCCACGACTCCATCTTCTGCTTTCGTCCCTGGCTTTGGTTTGGATCTCTGACTTCTGGCTTCTGACCCGGCTTCGCTCTTGGGCTCCAACTTCAGCTTCTTCCATCACCTCAGGTATCCGGTAATTGCTGGCCCAGAGGATTCTCTTAAGTCCCAGCAGCTCGGGCTCTCACGGGCTCCTCCCGGGGGAGTCACGGGCTTCCGAGGGTGAAGACTCTTCAGCTACCTGGGCCCAGCCATCCTTCGTCCATCTCTTCGGCCGCAGCCCGGATCCTAGGTTGCATAGGGTCCCACCTAAGTCCAAGAGGTCCGGGTCCCTACGGGCTCCTCCTGGGGGGACCTCGGACTTCCAGTGGTGAAGCCTCTTCCCAGTCTCTTCCTTGCTGCCTCCCAGCTATGACGCTCGCTGTGGCACATGCAACTTACTTCAGCCCCAGGGCTGAAGTAAGTTTTGAAATAAAAAAAAGAAGTCATCAAAGGTAGGGGGAAAGAGTGAAGGAGGAGGTAGGGGAAGGGAAGGGAAGGTGGAGTGGGGGGGTAGGGAAGTTCCCTCCGAGGAATAGGGGAAGGCAGCGTGGCTCGGAGCGGGCTCGGCGTGCACAAGCTGCACAATTGTGCACCCCCTTGCGTGCTCCGACCCTGGATTTTATAACATGCACGCGCACATGTAGGCCACGTGCGCTTCTTTTAAAATGTACCCCTATTTGTAATAGGGGACTAATACAAGCTGCATATGCTTAAATCCCACATTCTCCACTAACTGGTCATCAAGGGAAAATATTTCCCAGTTATCCTCATGACTATTTTAGATGCTTCCTGTCTTTTTCCTCTAAAAAGGTGTGCTATGGTACACCACCCCATTTCCTCTATGGTAGGTTGTCACTTTGGAGACATGGCTGTGGACTGTTGACCTGCCTCCTGACTACTGGAAGGGGCTGTGGGATCAGCTTGGGAAAAGGTATTCCCCCTTTCAACCCCTTTCCTCTGGCTTTTACTTGGAGTGGCAGAAGAGGTCTGCAGACTAGTACTACCACCATCCCATGATGCCAATGCTAGCGGGTCCTGCTTCTGCAAGTGATGTTGCTTACCAGCATTTGTGAGATGCCCCACTTGCTTCCTTCAACTGATATCCTTCCTGAAATGAATATAGTGAGCAAAATGTGTGACCTTCCTTATTTTAAAGAGCTTCAAGATTTTTCTGTAATCATTTTCTATATCCTTGGAGGCTGATGCTGGCACTGGAGTAGAGGTAGAGGGTGGACCCTGATGAAGAATGCCAGGGGGCATTGCTTATGATCTCTACTTGTGCTACCTGCTTTTCCTAAGGCTTGATCTCAACATCATCAGTATCATCTCTCCTCCCATCACGGAATTGGAGGGTAGGATGCTACTAGCTAAACTTCCCAAATTCTCTTTTGCTCCTAGCTGTTCAATATCTTCTGATTCAGAGAATCTCAGACAAGATTATTCCTCTGAATTAGTTGGTACAAATACTGCCTTTATTGTCTCAGGAGCAGGAACCAACAAGAAGCACACTGCTGGTTTTTGGCATTGTACTTCTGCTATCCCTGTCCTGCTAATGCCAGTCTTAGATGAATCTCTCATCTTTTCCCTCTGTTCCAAAACAAGAGGGAAAGGAACAGGCAGCCATGTCACATGCTCTCCAAATTTCAATTTCTTCTGCATTGAGCTGCCTTCCTCTCCTGCCATTCTGGATGTAAAAAAAGCCCCTCTTTAATTTGGATGCTGGACTGTTTTTTCTCATTACTGCCCCTGCCAAAGCTACCAACTCTGCCAAGATCCCCTTCTCTCTGTTTTCCTGACTCGATAGAATTTGCTGAAGAGTACTAACTACTTTCGGTTTGAATATTACAAATACATTTATTGATACTGTAAGTGTATCCCCACTCACAGTACCACTCACTGTATGGAGAATTGTATCACACAAAGAGAGATGCATATATAATCTATGTGTGCTGTACTGTGTTGTGTGCAGTAGTGCTGACTGACTTTTCACACAAAAAAACTGTTAACCACAACTTGACAAAAAAAGACTGGTAGCCTGATAAGATTCTTCTCTTCAGTTTCTAAGTGTGCTATGCTCACTTCACTGTCCACTAGCTCTTCTAAGTCTACAATCTCCACACCTTCTCCCACTTTCCCCTTCTCCCAGTGAAGAGAAAAATCAAAATCAGCAGTAGTGCACTTCTTCTCTTCCTAGCACAGTAAGTGAGCCTACTGCAACAAAGAGATTAGAAGCAGTCCTTTATCAGTGCCAAATGTAAAAGTTAAGCTTTTAAAAAAAAACCTCTGAGACCTTTCCTAGCACCTCCATCTCTGTGAAGAGCTTCAGAGATAAGACTACTTCTTGCACATAATCGTACTTTACAGTGGGAGGATGTCACTATTACCTGATCCAGAGAGTAGCTATAGTCTAATTAAAAAGAAGCTGCGCTGTGATTTGTCCTCTGGCTAGTCTCCTTACCAAATTATCATGCCTTGGCTCTGACAAGACTCTGACAATGCAGTGAGGTCATATAGGCAAGAGCTGATTGCTATAGTTAACAGCAGTACACAGCCATAGACAATGGACCATTGAAATTAATGAGAAACATAAATAAATGAGACGAAGAATATTCTTTTGTTTCTGGGACCCCTCCTTTTGTTTCAGGAGGCCATGAATGAAATGAATATTGGTTCATTTTGTTAGGAAGTGCTAGGAGAGTGGTTCCACTTTCCAGGGGTTTGTGTGTTCTTGGGCCACGACTCGACCCCAGAGGAACTCCGAAGAGGTGCTGCGACAGGCAAGGCATGCCCAAGCATGGACTGGACAGGAGCGAGGGCTGGACCAGAGACAAGGATGGTTGAAGATACTGACCCTCCTCTGGACCTGCATGCTTCAGAAAGACCATCAATGCAATGGTGGTCTTATGAACAGTCCTCCGACCGTTCCAAGCCCTTTAGGACCTGCCACTGGGTAATGGCAAGAAACGGCAGGCCGGATGGAGGCCAGTGCAACGAAGACCGGAACACGGAGATTCAGACGAAGACTCAGGAACAAGGTACTTGGATGAACAGATGACACTCAGGAACAAGGTATTTGGATGCACAAGGTATTCAGAAGACTCAAGCTAGGTTCAAGGTATTCAGAAGAGTCAAGCAAAGTTCAAAGTATTCAGGAGAGTCAAGTAAAGTATTGGTTTGAGACTATGATGCAGCGTGCCCTACACAGCCCAACAGCGTGGCTGGTCGTGGACCACACTGGACTCGAAGAGCCTCTAGGCAAGATCTGGTGAAAAGAACACATCTCAGAAGCTGTAGAGGCCTGCACCGGGGCGCGCCCTACACAGCCGCCAGTGGCTGGTTGCGGACCATGCTGGGACGGCACAGATACTAGCAGAGTTTTTGGCATGGACGGAGCAAGCACAAGGGACTCCATAGACCAGGGACAAGGATACAAGCAGAAGTCTCCCAGAGGCTTGTGCTGCAGAAGTGAGGAAGGCATTGTACCACGAGGCACCCTACACAGCCCACCCTTGGGACTGGTCATGGACCATGACGTGGCATGCCAAGAAGGGTGGCAACGAGGGACCAGGGGTTCAGGACATCTGGACTGGAACACGGACTTCAGGAACAAAAGACGAACATCACAGACATCAGGAACAGGAGATGAACATCTGGACTGGATCACGGATAGAAGGAACTGGAAGACAGACAACAAGACTGACCATGGGTATCAGGAACAGCAGGCAGACATCTGGACTGGAACATGGACAACTGGACAAGACGAGGAGCTCCAACGAAGAACAGGAAACATAGGACCTTGAAGAAGAGCTGGAACAGGGACAACTCCTGGAGTGAAGGACAGGAAGATACCAGGAGCGTCTAACTCCTTGCGAAGGCAACACTGGAATGGATGCTGAGCCCTTTTGTAGGGCTGAAGAGGACAATGCC